>NC_059136.1:85830111-86133141 GCF_020740605.2 Lemur catta | reverse complement strand
CATCTGTTGAGGGTCTTCTTACCACACCATAACATGGCAGAAGGTATCCCATGACAAGAGAGGAAATGATAACATGCCAGCTCAGGTCCCTCTTCCTCTCCTTATAAAGCCACCAGTCCCATCCTGGGGGCCCCAGCATGGTGACCTTATCTAATTCTAATTACTTCCCAAAGGCCCCATCTCCTAATCAACATATGAATTCAGGGGATTCAGTTTCCAACACCTGAAAATTTGAGGGACATTTTCAAACCATAGCAGGCTCCGTTGAATATTCTGACACAGATATTTTTAAGACATGGGTCTTACCTTAATGGATCAGTATCATAAGCTCCGTTGAATATTCTGACACAGATATTTTTAAGACATGGGTCTTACCTTAATGGATCAGTATCATAAGCTGAGAAAAAGATAAGTAAATAAACAAATAAATAACACATGGGTCTTTTAAAACCACACTTGAAATGATCATAGGCAACAACTCTGCATTGGTAGGTTCTACTCTAACAACAGGAAACTGTACTATATTCATAGGTTTTAGTATACATGTTGATAGTACATATGGAAGCTGGTCTCAAATTTAAAGGGAAAATTTTTTCAAGAGAAATTTAGAATACATTCGAATATATTAAACAGAAAAGACAATTTCAGAAATTGGAAAAACAAATATTTCCTTACCAGAAGTATAAAACTATTTTCTGACTCAATAAAGTCCTTACAGTTAACTTCATTGTTCAAATTACTAGCTTGTGCACCAATGGGGGCATTACCAAAAATTATCTACTTGTGTAGTTTAGGGCTGGCCTTAGAGTGGTCTAGACCTTCATGGCAGTGGTTCTCAAACTTCAGCACGTGCATGAAAATCCCCCAGAGGGCTTGTTAAAACTCAATTGGTGGGTCCCATCCCTGAGTTTTTGACTCAGTAGCAACTGTCAGGTGGCGGCTGAGAATCTCCATTGCTGACAAGTTTCCAGCGACGCCAGTGCTGCTGGTCTGGGAATCGCACTCTGAGAACCACTGCCTGGAGCATCATTTTCCAGCTCTGAGCAGCCAGTGGGCCAAATATAACCTGTCACTTGTTTACATAAATAAAGTTTTAATGTAAAACAGAGTGAAATAGTAAGAAATATATACAAACGCCTCTGCTCCAAGACCCTGGCATGGAGCTCCTAAATCCCTTGGAATTTCCTGGGTGATAGCAGCAACTTTTGTTGTAATGAGGTGACTCTTGGGGGACTCAGGGATAGCCTCAGGATGGGGGGCTGGTTTCCAGGGGAACCACCCAGGTAATTGGAGGGTTGGAACTTTCAGTCCCACCTCCTGACTTCCAGGGAGGGGAGAGGAGCTAAGAGTTGAGTTAATAACCAGGAGCCAATGATGTGATCGATCATGTCTATGTAATGAAAGCTCCATAAAAAACCAAAAGGGTGGAGTTAGAAATGCTTCTGGGTTGGCAAACATATTCGCATGCCGAGAGGGTGGCACACCCAACTCCACAAGCACAGAGCTCCTGTGCTCAGGATGCTTCCAGACCTTGGTCTATGTACCTCTTCACCTGGCTGTTCTTCTCCACCCTTTATTACATCCTTTATTAATATAATAAACTGGTAAACACATTTCCTTGAGTTCTGCAAGCTGTTGTAGCAAATTAATCCAACCCGAGGAGGGGGGCATGGAAACCCTGATTTATAGCCAGTTAATCAGAAATGCAGGTTAAAACCTACGGTTTGTGACTGGCACCTGGAGTGGGGGGTGGTCTTGTGGGATCGTGCTCTTAACCTGTGGGATCTGATGCTATCTCCAGGTAGACAGCGTCAGCATTGAATTAAATTATAGGACCCCAAGTTGGTGTTCACTGGAGAACTGGTTGTTAGTGAGAAGAAATCTCTACACATTTTGGTGACCAGAAGTGAAGTGACGAGTGGTGTGAGAATAGGAAAAACACTGGTTTTTCCCTCTCAGACACACAGCCACATTCATTTGTTTACATATTGTCTATGGCTGCTTTCTCAGTACAACTGCAGAGTCGAGCAGTTGCAGCAGAGACTTTATGGCTTGCGAAGCCATATTTGGCCCTTTACAGAAGAAGTTTGCTGATCTCTGCTCTACAGCATCTTCTTCTGCCAACGTAGCTGCCTGGGCTGGACAGAGGAGGATTATAGATGATAGCACTGTAAGTTAGCTGCCATGACTGAGGCTTATTTTATTAATTTTATAGTAGCCTTGACATTGTATGAGTCATTTGTAGTTATATATAAACTTTAAAACTGCACAAAACCATGCTTTATATTCAGGTCACTATTTTAATTCCTTTAATGAAGAGATTATTTAAAAAGGTATCCACACACCTTGGAAGATAAAGGACTTTTGCGATTATACCTATGTTAGCTAGTAAAGGAAAATTGGAAGGATGCAGCATTTATTATAGTGGAATTGCACCTCATACTGGGTTGCACACACACACACACACACACACACACAAAATCTCATGGAGTCCAAATTATGCTTGGAAATCTAAGTCACCTTTAAAATACAGTGTACAACATTTACAGACTATGTTGGAGGCAGATTCTCAATATGTCCAACACAGCCAGTTTTTCTTTCAGTGTTCAAACAGATGGCTCATTCTTTGGGCGAGCACCAGATGAAGTAGTTGGCTTGCATTTGAGGCCATCTTGTATAAAAAATACTTATCTTTAAACACTAGAGTCACACTCTGCACAGTGAGAAGCTCATGCTGCAAGCCACAAAGAATCCATGACCAATTGAGGGAACAGCAGATTAATGTCTCCCTTTTAACACTTACCCTAGGGAATCCTCTTGAGAGAGACGGGAAGGCAGAAGTGACTGCATGACTTAAATTCTCAACCTCTCTCTCTCTTTCTCTCTGGCCCAGCACTTATAGTTGGAATCCAAAACCTTGAATGCGCCTCAGATGGGAATACACCATGATCATGAAGATACTGATAACAAAATAAATATCTTCAAACAGTTTCTTATATCCCATTCCTGGTACCAATTTCTGCTATTGCTATGTTCAGATTACAAATAAGAAACAAACCCAGGTAAACTTATAAGCAAAAAGATTTATTTCAAAGATATATCAGCATCACTACTGGCACTAGTATTAATACTTTGACATCATTATCTTTTATGGTAGGGCTTTTTAGCTCTAAATAATCCAAGCTGATAGAGCTGACTGGGTCATCTCTAATCTCTGAGGAGTTGTGGCCATGGCAGTAATTGACATCACTGCCAACCAAAGACAACCGTTGCCTATTCCACATAGAAAAAGCTGTCTTGGGGTACTTGACTCTGACAAAGGTTACTAAGCAGTCTGCCATGTTAAAGCTCCATCTTGGTTTCATACAAACATCAAATACCAAGCCCTTCCAAATGATCACAAAGATTACTTTAAGCCATGTTTATTCTTCATGGTAAGTTCACAGGAAATGATGTTTTTAGAAAAATAATAAATGATTTAAATTTTTTTGTTTTAAATTTAAGTCAAAGTTTAACTTCATTGCAAATAACATTAACATGTCATCTAAGTTAAGCCTCACACAAATCAGCTAGATGGTTATGAACTTTATTTTGCATATAAGACGTTGAAGAGTGTGATTAAGTCACGTAGCTTTTAGGCTAGAGCTGCACCCTAAACCAGGTCTCCTCATTCTAAGAAGCTGAATTAGTGGAAGGTTTTGCTCATTTTCTTAGTAACTAAATCAAGAGCTAAGTTTGGCATAATCATTATGAAAACATGAAAAATTTATAAAATAGATAATATATAATAACTTTAATTGTTGAAAGTATTAAGCCCAAAATAGGATAAGACAGTTTGTGATCAAAGTGGCAGGCTGGGAAATACAAAGTTTATTATTTTAGCAACATATGTTACAGGGCTAGTGAAAACTTACGAATGCTATCCATACATATTATGCTGAAATAGGATAACAAAAGTTTAAAAGGTTCTTGTCCCTAGCAAAACTGCCTTTCCCTTAGCATATCATTTATCTATTAATAACTAAAGCAAAACGGCAAGAAAACAAACTGAATTGTACTTTTCCTGCTTTTTCATACAAAACTCAGAAATATAGTTGTAAGGAAGCTACTAAGATTTGTTACAAAAAACAGTTGTTTAAAATTTTTGAAATAATGGCCAGGTATGGTAACCCATGCCTATAATCCCAACATTTTGGGAGGCTGAAGCGAGAGGATTGCTTGAGGCCAGGAGTTTGAGACCAACCTGGGCAACATAGAGAGACGCCCATCTCTACAAAAAATTGAAAAAAAAAAATTAGTGGGGTATAGTCGCCTGTGCCTGTAGTCTTAGCTACTCAGAAGGCTGAGGCAGGAGGATTGCTTGAGCCCAGGAGTGTGAGGTTACAGCGAGCTATAATTGTATCACTGCACTCCAGCCTGGGTGACAGAGTAAGACCCTGTCTCTAAAAATAAATATAAAATTTTCAGCCGGAAAAGATAGCTCATGCCTATAATCCTAGCACTCTGGGAGGCCAATGTGAGAGGATCGCTTGAGCTCAGGGGTTCAAGACCAGCCTGAGCAAGATCAAGACCCTGTCTCTACCAAAAAAAAAAAAAACACAGAAAAAATTAGCTGGGCATAGTGGTGTGCACCTGTAGTCCCACTTACTCAGGAGGCTGAGCGTTTGAAGCTGCAGTGAGCTATAATGACACCACTGCATTCTAAGCCAGGGGACAGAGCAAGACTCTGTCTCAAATTTTTTTTTTCAAAATATAAAGTATTCAGTATACTCATAAATCATTTGTTTTACTTATAATTTAATAAAATGTAATTATTTGTTACATTTAATGCTTATGAGTGGATATTTTTTAGATTGAGCAACCCACCTTACATTAGGTCATCTGTCAATGATTAAAGAAACATTCTCACCATTAGTGATTTAAGACTTCATGACTTCCTAATGGCTGCCATAATTTTCCTGTGATTTAGTGAACATATAACACAGCAAATCTTCTGTTTCAATTTGTTTTAAAATCTGAGTCCACTACTGATTTATATCCAAATGAAATGTGAAATTTCTGATCTAGATTTACATAGTATCTTATCGATCAGTTAGATTACAGTATTATTATTTCTGTGCACTCACTGTATTACTAGTATTTCTCTACTTGTGTTTTGGGCAGGCCAATCTTTAACGTTTGGGACTGCCTTGAGCACCGAAGGATGCTTAGCATCCCTGGTCCCAGCAATTAAGCACCAGTAGTTCCTTCCAGTTACTATGACCATAGTAGTATGTGGGCATTATCAATGGTAACCCAAACTCCGTAAAATAATTTTAAAAGGTTTATTCTGAGCTGAATATGTGCAACTGTGACCCAGAGAGCCATGCCCAAGAAGTCTTTAGCAAGTGATTTTACCAGGGCTGGATTACAGTTTGGTTTTATACATTTCAGGGAGACAGGAATTACACATAAAGTCATAAATCAATACATGGAAGGGGTACATTGGTTTGGCCTGAAAAGGCAAAGTCCCTCATTTTGCCAGCTGTTCAGGCATCTATATGTCCATCCTTTATCTGGAAGGTCTGAATTAACTCCTTCCCTCAAAATCAGCTCTTACAATCTCACATTCTCTCTCTTCCATGATAGTCCCTGGGCCAAGAGGGAGGATTTCTGTAGTTTTAGCAGCAGGCTATTGGCAATGGAGAACAGGATGGGATCCATTTACATTTACCTACTTTACCTGATTTATTTATCTTAGCACTTTATTTAGATCCCAGTTATGGTTTTAAGTTATTTTCTGTTCAGTTATCATTTTAAGTTATTTTCTGTTAACCATTTTTACACCTTGTAAATTAAATATATAACACAGACCAGAAATCAAAATATAGCTTTAAATATTGCATTTAAACTCAAAAAGTTCTACCAAGAAAAAAAAAGTAAGTATTCTAGTAATTTTAGTAAGTATTCCAGTAATCTTGTTATTTTGGACAATGTAACATTTTCTCTAAGTTTTATAAATATAATAAAAAAGTTTTAGAATATATCCTATTTAAAAGCGTTAACTAATTATATCCCCCCAAAACACCAACATCCCAAAACAAAATCGATTGACATTGTAGGGATGAAAAGTCCCTGGCTCCCCAAAGTTTAGCCAAACTGTCGGCAACAAAGGCCACTGTCCACACAAAGGCCCACTGAAAAATCATGGACATGAGGCAGATTGATTAATAGGAGGAAAAAATTACACTTATACATGGGAGATTTCAGAATGAACACTCAAAAGATAGAGGGGAAATTGTCCATTTTTATGCTTAGATTCAACAAAATGCGGACAGTCGTGTAGAAAAATGATTGGACAAAAAGGGTTTGATCTAATGCTAACAGGCTGAGTGGGGAACCCGGCAAGGCCTTTCCATCTAGATTCTGTGTGGCCTCTCTGAGTGTGCAGTCCCTTCTTCTGGGTGTGAGGCAGGGCCCTTCCTGGAATGGGGGTTTTACAATAAAACAAAGAAGGTCAGATAATTACTTCATGGTCATTTATACATAGAATAATTTTAGGTTTTACAGCTGGCTTTTGGAAAAGGGAGTTTTACCTTTTATGACCTGCTTTGGGGAAGAAGGATTCTGGTTTCTATGGCTAGCCTCAGGGAAGAATGGGACCAAGAGGCAGGAGGACAAGGGAAGGTCAGAGAACTTTTCTTCTGAGGTGTTCACTTTAGGATACTGTTTTCTGAGCCCCATCAACATGATATCACCTTACTGTAGACAGAAAAAACCTTCAATACCCATCCTTAGCACCTCAAACAATGGAAAAAAGTTGTAGCATTGGTTTTACATGAGGATCAAGACTAAGCTATTTTTAAAACAATCTAAATAGTCTCTAAACATTTCTCAACTTGAGTGTAAACTTGAGTACATGTAATACTTCCAAAGAGTAAGATTGTTTTGAGATTTTCCTTGAATTCTTAGAACTACCTTGTTCATCTTAAATTACTACATAAAAATGAACAGTTTAGGGATTTTTTCCCCCTAGGCAAAAACTTTGCTACAGCAACATAATGTACACATATCCAGCTAGCTTGTAAAGAGTAGGACAAACCAAGAGTGGGCAAGACCAAAGAGAAAACTAAAATCTCCAATTTAAGCTCTTATAACTGCAATTCCTAGGACAGCTTTAAATCCCTAACAGTCTTGTTAATACAGATGATAGAAAAAGTCAATCAGAAACAGATTTTTGTGTACCTTTTCAGACATTGAAATTGGTGGAAGAAACTGCATCTATAACTCAGATTAAGAGACTGAAACTAAAATATCTTCATAAACCTTTGCCCATAAATTTCTATTTTTGTGCTCCTATTTACTTGATGTTTTTACTTATTTTAATTTACTAACATTTATTTTTATTTAGGCATGACTACATTTTTACCTCAGAACCTTAAAGTTAAACATATTTTTGTTGAATGCACAGGAGATTTAGCTATTATCATTAGACCATCAATATTAAATAGCCTTACTTATCAATAACCATACAAACATAGATCATTTTGGTTTTGGCTGGGTTTATAGTTTTATAAATTTTGTCTCAAACCCCGACATCTTAAAAACATAAAAATGACCAGGAAAAGATGTAAACTGGCAGTTTGAAGACATTTTTATTTTTACTTTAGCAATAATAATTTTTAACCCCACTTATTTACCAAAGATTACTAAATTCACATGAACTAGAAAAGCATTTGGATTTAATTAATTTGTGAGCACTCCCTTATTTTTAAGCCACTCTGGTACCATGTATACACAACATATAATACATGTACACACAAAAAACATATCTAAACCTATACACATACACTCACATACATATGCACACAAAGTTCCAGTGGCTTTTACCTCAGAAATATAGCCATGAGATAGTAATACAAACTCACTGGTTTGCAAAAGACAACTAGATCCAAATTACCTCTGACAAAACTGGAACTTGTTCACATGGCTAAAATTTAGTTGCCCTGATAGGTAACTTAATTATCAGAATTTTGGGTAAAGCACTTTCCATGGCAGTTTGATTTTAAAAAGCCTCTTTTACCCCATTTTTCTGTCAGTTTAAAATGAGTTTTCAGTGTTTACATTTTAACTAGAACTGGTTGCCAGATCTCTAAGTAGACTTGAACTAGTAATACCACAGAGTTTATCTCAACATCAGTAGAAAAAGTTAGCAGGTTCAGAGTAGGCAGAAAGGAATAGAGAGCTTAAGAGACTTGACATTTTAACTTTATGGTGGCAGGTCAACCATTTGAGCTCTGAATTTTCCTCTGTGTAATTTGCCCTGCAGTTAAAACATGTGCACAAGAATTGGCCATAACCAGCTGGAGTCCTAGAAAACTTGGCATGCCTTTGAACCTTTCCATTTACATAAATTCTTGAAAGTAGAGGTACCATAAACCAGTTCTCCTTGTCTTTCCTCATTTTTAGAGGATTTGCTTCCTATTTTTCTTTAAAAGAAGCAAGCAAACTGTAGTCCAGGGTTTAGTGTAATGGACCAGAGTGTGCTAATTGTGGGTGGGACTCCACAGTGTTTCACCACTGAGTTATTCCCACCTTCTTAGGTATCTCAGTTTGTCTCTTCAGGAGGCTACTACTTCTGAGAGAGCTCAAAACACCAAGTGATAAGCTCTTATATGTGTTTCCTGGATGAGCCTTCTTTTAATTAATTTTGTTGGGGGGTTCCCTATATGACCACTTCATATTGCAGAGAGCCACCCCACGCACTCCCACTTAAGCCTCTGGTCACCCAGAGGACTGGCAGGAGTAAAATGCCCTTTCTCTTTGGAGCTGAGGAACTCAGTGTCTCATTTATCTACTAACAGGACAGTTCGGTTTCCTCTTTTCAAATGCACAGAAAAGCCAATTGAGATCGATTTTGGGAGAAAGAAGCAATGGAAAAGACCCTTTAGAATGCATCTTCAAATCAAAATTAGGATTCCAAACAACAAATTCCTAGAAAAAGAACCAACTGCTCCGAATAAAACAGGACTGTCAACCAAGAGCAGGAGGTCCGGTGCTTAGAAGGACTTGCCGGTTCTGCCCAAGAAGCTCAGAGTTGGGGAGCCTGAGGGGGCTATTCTCATACCTGGCACTAAGTTTGGGCTACTACTTCAGGGCTCCTGAGTCTTCTTTGAACCCCATGTCTGGGTACCATCTTGTCAATGGAAAAGACCCCAAACCCTGTAAAATAATTTAAAGAGAGCTGAATATTTGTGACAATGGCCCAGACAGCCATGCCCAAGAAGCCTTGAGCAAGTAGTCTCTGGGCTCTGGTCACACATATTTGGCTCAGGACAAACCTCTGTAAGTTATTTTACATAGTTTGGATTCCTTCCCATTGACAACACGAACCATGAATGTGCCCCCAGACACTTCTAAAACCTTCCCACGCTCCTCATTTCCTTCAAGAATCCCTGTTATCGGCAGTGGCTCACACCTGTAATCCTAGCACTCTGGGAGGCCGAGGCAGGAGGATCACTTGAGGTCAGGAGTTCGAGACCAGCCTGAGCAAGAGCTCAGGAGTTCGAGACCACCCACAATTAGCAAGATGGTTCGCGACCATCTCTACTAAAAATAGAAAAAAATTATCCAGACGTACTGGTGTGTGCCTGTAGTCCTAGCTACTCGGGAGGCTAAGGCAGGAGGATCACTTGAGCCCATGAGTTCGAGGTTGTTGTGAGCTAGGCTGACGCCACGGCACTCTAGCCCAGGCAACAGAGCAAGACTCTGTCTCAAAAAAAAAAAAAAAAGAATTCCTATTACACACGTAACAGTAGATCTGGACAAAGTTGGCAAAGATAATCAGTTCTTTGAATCAGGTTTTTAGGAGACTAGATATATTCAGTGTAAGATTTTAGCTGGGAATTTTTTTTTATAATAAGCCATAATTTGACTTGCTGACTTTATTAGAGCTGGATTTAATTTTAGAGTAATATATCCACATGACATTGATTAGAAATAATGAACATGTTTATTCAAGTAGATAATTGTGTTCATTTAAGTTAAAGAAGGGTCCGAGTTAGAACTCTAAACTCAAGAAATATAATTCTCTGTCTCCTTACCACATCCCCAACCCCTAGCACCACACAGGAGATGGGTCTCCTTTTAACTTGAAAGAATAAAATAAAATTTCACATATCATGCAAAATTTTTCTGTAAAGTTATTCAGGTTTATTAATATTATTGATTTTTTGGAGCATAAACATTTATATACTAGTTTTAGACTTACTTTTGGATAATTTTTAGGCCATACATAGCACGAAGATATTAATAATTACACTGCAAAGCCCTTGCACAATTATAAGAACTACAAACCAGAGAGCCTTAACTGAATAAGGCTGCATGGAGGCAACTATTAAAATGCGTGTGAATCTGAGATACAAAAAGCAGGTATAGGACCAATCTGTTTTCTTAGTTTTTCTTCAATAGTTCATATGCAAAAAAAAAAAAAAGGTAAAATTTCATAAACAACTTCCAAATCTTCAGTTGAAATTGAAACCATTCCTTAGAAAGCACACAGGCACAGAATCTATTATATAAGCTTGTATTGAAAATAAACCAAACATCCATTACACTTGTACACTTGATAGTTACAAATTGTAATGTACATTATAGATACCTGCATCTACATATGCACACAAACTGGCTATCTTTACTTTAATAATGAGATTATCTCTGTAGAGTAAAGGACAATAAATGTGCAACTATTCTGAACGGTTGCTATTTCCATTTTATGGTCAGCGATATGTCTTCATTGTTTTGAAAATGTAGGCATCTGAAATTAAGTAGTCAACAGCATTCCTCTATAGTAAGTGCTAAGTAGGTTACACAGGAGCAAAAACACTTACAAAAGCATCCTCTGCAGTCCTTTGAAATAGGTGAAGAGAAATAACAGCCGTAACTTGCTTTAAAAGTCATATAAAATAGCTGCCTTCCTACTGATAATATCTTTGCTTCAAGCATTTCGAATTAATATTTTTCATTTGGAGAATTTATAAATGTACAGGAAACAAGTGATGCTCAAACACAGATCCACATAACTGTTTATGTAATAATAGGACTGTAATTTATAAGATACCAAATAACAATGCAAGCTTATTATAACTACCAGTGGCTTCTTCATCCTAAAATGTTTATATTTATGCCTTTTCATTAGTTGTTAGTTCTAATTTTTATATTCATTTTGTTAAGTATTTGATTACTTAAATTGAAACATTCTGCCCAGCAGTGCCTTGAGAAATTTTTAAACTATATTCCTATCTTTTAAATATCTTTTTACTCTGATCATGGTCTAAATTCTGGATATCTTGGAGAACCCAACCATTTTGGGGTATATATGTTTTCAAACCACTTATTTTAGAATAGGTAAATCTATTTGGAGCTAAAATAAAGGAGAATATTGAGGTTAAGAAACTTCAAATTGAGAAAGAATATCTGCCATCAGATAGATTGCACCGTGGTCCCCTGACACTTACAATGTGAAATACATCAGACATAAGCACAAAGGTGAAATAAGCACACTAAAAACCATACAAAGCTGAGTAAATAATGAAATAACAAAGACACCCGACTAACAATCAGGGTTTGTACACAAGTTTTTGTTCTAAATTATGATTTGTGTGGTTTCTGAAACCAGCTGGTTGGAGGAAAGGGGCTTTACTGAACTGAGCAAAAACTTAAGATAACAGATTTCAGAAAGTCTTCAGATCTTAGAAGTGCAAGAATTAAGTCATGGTTTTCAACCTAGGCTGCATATTAGCATCACCTCAACGTGGTTACAAAATACCCGTGTCATTGCTCCATCCGCAGAGACTCTTGTTCAACTGTTTGGAGTGGGATATAGATAGTGCTATTTATTAAAAGCATGCAGGTAGCTCTAATGTGCAGACAGGGCTGAGACCCACTGAACTAGATGAAAGGACTGTATGGAAAGATCAGAGAAAGCAGATGACAACCTAGGGGTGTGAAGATCCTTCATCCATGCTAATATGAAAAATATTAGTGACTAAATTATTAAGATTGAGCACATTTTCACTGTGGTTAATTTTAAAAAGCCCTAATATAAAACTAATTCAACTTTCCTTCTTAATCCACTAGGGATTTAAGAATAGTGACATAAGAAATTTAAAAGTGAATTTAAGAACACGAGAAATTCCATAGTCGGTCCATCCAGAAAGTCTTCTTTCAAAACCTTTAGGGAGGGGAAGGCCAGACCCTCCACCCCTACTCTGGAGTCCACTTATTCTGAACCTCATTCTATATTAACTAAATGTTCTCTTTTCTCTATCTTTTCTCTCTCCTGGGTCCATCCCACCAATAATTAAATATTCCAGTTTCTCTCCTACCTTAAAACACATGTCCCTGGATCCTCTATTGTCATCCTTGCCCACAATTCAATTCCTCCAGTGTCTCCTAGCTCAGTGTGCAACAAGACCATTAATGCAGCTACTGAGAATCCTGGGAATGTCCTCTCACAGCAAATCACCTAATTCTTACGTGACACTGCCTCTAAAAAAATCTCCCAAACACATCACCTCTCTCTACATCCACTGCTACTTAACTGAGTCCAACCTAGTATTGCCCCTGTACTGCATGTGTGGTGAGAGCTTCATCACTCGGTAGCCTCAGATCCTCCTTCCACACTGTACCGAGGAGTCTCATCTTAGGCAAGTTACCAAACCATGCTTCAGGTTTTCCATATGTGAAGTCCACAGTCTCTTTTTTTAACAGACCTCATAGGATTGTTGTGAAGATCCAGTGAACACTAAACAAAAGCAGTTAGCAACTGTGAAGCATAAGAGATGGCAGTTTATTAACATCCAAATAGCTAATAGCAGCTGAACTACTTACATTAGGAGAGGAAATAGTAATACTATAATATTCAGGGCTAAGTCAAAGGACCTACAAAGTCTTGTTTACTCTGGCCTCCATCACCATTTCAGTCTCATCTTAGACTCCACACACTAGCCTCACTCTTAGTATAAGCCTTCACAATGCTGGTCCCTTTGCCTGGAAGGCTCTCCCTGCCCCACTTGGCCAACTAACTCCTGCTCATCCTTCAAGTTCTAGCTTAAACTTTAGTTTTTCCAAGAAGCCTACCCTGACTTTCCCATTTCCCAACCCCACAAACATTAGGTCTCCCAAACCTACTGTGCAACTTCCTGGTGCATCACATGTGTAATTATGTTCTAGGACCTTCCTTCCCATAAGGCTTGTGAATTCCATGAAGGATCATGTCTATAATTCTACCAATTAGCACCATGAATTGAACAATAGAGGTTTTCAAATATTTGGTCACCGACTTTAATGAGATAACTGAAGAATATCTCGTAAGTGCTATATTCAAATAAAAGTCTGTGACTCCCAGCATGAGTTGGTAATTGTTGGCATTTCTCTATCACTGTGTCTTCCTTGACTTTCACCAACCAGAAGGGCTATAACATACAGAGTAAGAATGTACCTTCATTTTTTTTCCTAACATAGTTTTTGTGGAGATGATAAAAAAATCTGCTTGGCAAATTTTTTATTATAACACCAGGAAATTATATAGTGAAGGAAAAATGCTGATTTGCTTTCCCATCCTAAATTGTAACTAATAGGTCAAAGATCAGAATCTTAATTTAGACTTTATTTTTCCTTAACTCATTACCTTACAGCTGCCTCCACTTGTTACTTAGTATTGAATCACAGGATGAGAAGATTCCCATAGATTGTCACTTCCAAGATTGTCACTTTTACTACATATTAATTCCACAAAAAGTTAAATTATATCACGTAACTATATAAATACCTTCACCCAGTGTCTTTATACATTGTTCCCTGCCCTTAAGCTAGTTTTCTACTGAATTTAATTAATTTAAACTAGTCTTCCCATTTCAAATGGCCCAGAAATGCTTGGTTTTGTTCCCCCTAGGTACGTCTTGCTTTAATTCTGGTAAGTGTCATGCGAATTTTTAAAGAATAGACCTCATATTGCCTGGAGAAACTTGATACATTAAAAATAACAAAATCAAAACTAGAAGTGTAAATACCCACATAGTCAAAAAGGTTATTTACAAATCTTTATTTTTAAATATTAAATACAAATTTTCTTAAAGCAGTGTACTTTTTGTCTGAGCTTCTGCATTGAGAGGTAATGATTCATTTTTCCCTTGAAGTTTCTCTCCTAAAACTGAGTCCTGGCTTCTCACTGAACTCTTTCATAGTCCACCTTAGGGTTTTGCCTACATTTGCTCTAATCCTACTTTTTCCATTGATTGGTAAGGTCAGTAGAGCTGATCTTTCATGTATTTTATCTATTTTTCCATCTTCTTTTATTGTCTATCATTTTGAATTCATTCTATGCCACTTACCTACCAGTTTTCTAATTCATTCTTTTATTTTAAAGTAAAATTTTTCCCTTTTTTCTACCAATCACACACTTTTTCCCCTGAAAGACATTTTCCATGGCCCAGTTTTGCTCCTTCTGGATAATTAGAATATTTCTATTGGCCACAGACCGCACACTGAGTATTAGTTTTAATGTACCCTAAGGTACTATCCTTCCACCTGAAAGATTTAAAAATGAGAAAAAGAGTACGTCCACAATTCACATTTCCAGATTAAACTCCTTAACAGAAAGGAACAGGTTAGAAAAGGACTTCAGAGCCATAAGGGCTGGGAAGAACCTCAGGATACAGGCTGGTCCTGAAGCCACCAGTTAATGAGGGAGCTCGGGGTTAGGCTTCAATTTGGGCTTGATAAGGAAGGGGACAGAGCAAAAGACGAAGCACAGGCTTTGAAAGTGGTCTCTGCTATCATAACCTACAAAATGAACACACTGGAATAAAGAGACGATGACGCAACGCATGGTTAAATGTACAGCAGACTGTTCAAGTACTGACAGAGTTTCAAGGATTATGAAATGGGTCAGCAAGGGCCAAAATGCACAGGGATGGCTTCATGGAATAGCCAGTTCTTGAAGAACAGATAGAAGTTGATAAGTAGAGGAGAAAAGGATGCATTCTAGATGAGTGGACTCCCAAGTGCATAATGCATTTATTGAAATCTAAAGATGACCATTTAAATAAAAAGAAGAGCATCAGGTCAATTGGTAGGAGAGTAGGGCAGGTTACAGAGAATCTTGAAAACATAAGAATTTAGATTTGACACAATAGTTCATTAAAGGTTTACGAGTAGGAGAGTAGAAAATAAAATATGTATTTATTTGGGCAAAATACTAAAAGGTCACTAAGAAGGACCTCTGAGATTTAAATCCTAGCACTGCCACTTACTAGTTGTATTTAAATTTAGTTACTTTATTACTAAGCTTCAGTTTCCTCTGCAAAATGGTTAAGAAAAAGCTTAGCTCATTGGACCATTGTGATGATTAAAACAGATCATACAAGTAAAAGATCTAGTACAGAGCCTAGAATATAGTAAGTGCTCAAGTAGAGCAAAATGTTATGAAGACAGTAGCAGTAATCCAGATGTGTAATAATTAAGGTCCAGACAAAAGGTCCAGACAAGGACAGAACCAGAACACCAAATACCTATCTCTGCAACACAGAAATACTACTATAATTGTTTCACCATTGTAACTCATTCAGTAAACACTTCCGAAATGCTAGGCACACACAGAAATATGCTACATATTGTGGCAAACACTAAAAAAACATAAGAAACATTCCCACCCCTTTGGATCTCTTGATCTCAATATGAAATATACGATGGAGTCTATGGCCATACCACTCTGAATGCGCCCAATCCCGTCTGATCACAGAAGCTAAGCAGGGTAGGGCCTGGTTAGTACTTGGATGGGAGAAATATAGTATGGAAGGCAAAGGACCATAATGACAATTCCTAAACAAGAGTAAGTACCATGGCAGTTAACAGGAAGGACTCATGGGGTGAAAAATGATCAGAGTTATGCATCTGTGTAGGAAGCAGTGGAAAATATTGTTACAGGATGTGCAACTTACAAATATTTATATTAAAGAAATGGGAAAAATACCTTCAGTATGCTAAAGAACTTCTATAAATCAGTAAGGAAGACTAATCCCTACCCCAAAATGAAAAAATGATAATGTTCCCAGGGAAAAAAAAATATTCAAAAAGCTCTTAAATATATAAAGAGCACACTCTCATTCATGAGACGCCATTTTTTTTTTTTTAAAGATGGCAATGGGCTAACTATGGGATAACAAAGAGTCAGAGAAGCTGAGGAGAACGAGGAATTCTCACACCTTGCTGGTGAGAGGAAACTGGAACACTCTCTAAGGATGCAGGAACTATCAAAATTAAGAACCCTTAGAGCCTTTGACCCAACAATTCCACGTCTAGGAATCCATCCTATAGATACACTTACACAGTACCATTTGTAAGGGCACAAGATTATAACAAAACATTAAGTAAATTATGGAACATGAATACAGAATAGAGTACTATAAAGCTCTGAAAGAAGAAAGTTGCTTCATACATGGCTATAGACTAACTTCTAGGATACACTTTAAGTGAAAAAGGTAAGCTGCAGGACATTATACTACCCCTTGAGGGGGAGAAAAACATGAAAAACATGGTAAATGTACAGAACATCTCTGATGAGCACACAAAATTAGTAACAATGGCTGTCCTTGGTGACAGGACCAGTGACTAAGGTTCAAAAGGAAAGAACAGCAACTTTCTACTGGAAGCCTATTTTGAACATGTTAAAAATTTTAAATATACACTTCTTACCAATGCAAAAAAAAAAATTAAAACAAATGAGAATAAAATGAACCAAACCATTCAGTTACCTACATAGTCTATGCTGTGTAATGAGACAGACGGGTGGCTGTTTTTTTTTTTTTAATGTATTTCTGTAATATACTGAGCTTATTTTCATAATAAAATATTTTAAAGGAGATGAGAATGTAAAGGAGGAAATTCCAGATAAGAATCAAGCAAAGATCTAAAGAGTGTATCTAAGCTATACTAGAAAAGGCTAAACAAAGCAGACTGTTTCACAACAATGAGACATACAACCGTGCCTTACATACAGAAAGTCTGTGCTAATGCTCGCAGAAAATATTAACAACTAAGTTGAGGCCTAAAGTCTCGGGGCATCTTTTTGTTGTTGTTTTTAGAAGCAGGGACTTACTCTGTCACTGAAGCTAAAGTACAGTGGTGCGGTCATAGATCACTGTAACTTCAAACTCCTGGGTTCAAGTGATCCTCTCTCACCTCAGCCTCCCGAGTAGCTAGGACTACAGGTGTGCACCACACCTGGCTCATCTAAAAAAAATTTTTTTTGTAGAAGGATTGGCACAGTGGCTCACACCTGTAATCCCAGCAAGACCCTGTTTCTACAATAAACTTAAAAAATTAGCTGAGCATGGTGGCACATGCCTGTAGTCCCTGCTATTTGGGAGGCTGAGGCAGGAGGATCTCATGAGCCCAGGAGTTTGAGGTTACAGGGAACTATGGTTGCATCACTGCACTCTAGCCTAGGCAACAGAGTGAGAACTCGTTTCTTTAAAAAAAAAAAAATTTTTTTTTTTTATACACAGGGTCTTGCTATGTTGCCCAGGCTGATCTCAAACTCCTGGCCTCAAGCAATCCTCCCACCTTGGCCTCCCAAAGTACTGGGATTACAGGCAAGAGCCAGTGTGCCTGGCCTCTCAGGGTATTTTTGATGCTAGACAAAGCAGTCCAAACTTTAAACCATAGGTCTTTGATATTAGAGCAGAAAATGATTAAAATATTAAGATTAAACAGATTACAATGGAGCTATTCTAAAAATAAGAGTAGCCATTTTCTGGCTGACAGATGTGTTTTGTGCAGCTCAGCTAGTGTTTTAAAGGTCTCGAAGAGCCATAAAGTCCACACTGCATTCTCAAAAGCCAATAACAATCCACATGAGAAAAATGTGGTTTCCTTTAGACAGGCCAGGTGTTTTCTGTGTGTTTTCCTACGTTGTTGTCTGCCCAGGCTTACTGCTTTCATATAACTAACCTTCTGGTCTCTACACATTGAGTTTTTGATTGCTAACAGGTACTCAAGTTAAATCACCTGACCTGATGCAGGTCAAAGGGTCTGGACTAGAACGGTGGTGGTAGATCTGAAAGGCGTGGCAGTGGGACATAAGATACAGGCTACCTTGTGAGAGTGTAGAGATTCAGGAGCTGGACTGCCCGGGTTTGAGTCCTGGCTTTACCACCTACTGGGTCTGTGACCTGGCACCGTGTGACTTAACCTGATTCATTTTTCTCCTTCTGTAAAATGGTGATTTAATAATAAGAGTACCTACCTCATAGTTGTTAAGGGTTAAATGAGTAAATATTTGTAAAGAAATTAGCACAGTGCCTGGCACAGAATTAGTTTTTGTTAAATTTACTGCATGCCTACCATGAGCTCAGTTCTAATAGAAATAATAATTCAGACTTTACATTTGACAGATACTTGCAAAGGACAGGAGAGGTGTCAAAGGTGACACTACAGTGGAGATTTAGAAGTTATCTACAAAAACGTAATTGAAATCCTGACAACAGATGAGTTCTTCAAGGGAGAAAATTTAGATAAAAATTAAAAAGCTGATGACTAAGCTTCAAAATACCTCTCTCATTGGATGTGACAAGATGAGGAGTCAGATAAAGCACGATTAGAAAAGAATAGTGTGCCACTTGAGAATAAGAACAAGAAGAAAATCATATCAAACTTCCAGCAACAATAATTCCATCATACACTAGTAAATCGTGATCTCACTGGATCCTAATAATGATCCCATGAAGTAGAGGAATTATCTCCACTTTCCTAATAAAAGTTTAAAGATTAAATTACTGCCTAGGATCATATAGCTAGTAAGTTATAAAATAAGAAATCAAAACCACTGTGTGTGTGTATATATATATTTTCTCCTATAACAACTCTGTAAGAATTGGCATAAGTTAATGCTAACTTCATTCAATGGAGCAAGTATTATGCCCCCTTCCACCTTTGAAAAATAAAAACCAAATGACAAAATGAAGGAATTTGCTAAATGTTAATCAACAGGTCAGAAACAAGCATGCCCAGAAAATATATATATAAAAAGCCTGACATTATTCCTTTTGCCCAACAAGTTAATAAGTACATTTCATTTATTTTTGATGATTTTTAAAAAAATTCTTTGTCATTCTGCCCCCCAAAAATTTGAGCATTTATTATTAGCCAGGTACAGTTACAGAGTTAATGCAAAGACTCTCCCACATCCTACTGTAGGTGATAAATATTTGCAATTATTATGTGTCAATTAAAACAAAATAAAAAGACTCTCATTGTTCTCAAAGAGCTTAGTTGGGAAGAGACATTGGTAAATACAAAATTTTAACATAATGTGATAAATGCTACGATGAGTATATGTATAGGAGCAGCTGATCCAATCCTGGGGAGAGGCAGGTGTGGTGTCAGGAAGGACATGAATGGAAGATGCATGGGAATAAGTCAGGTAACACAACTGCAGGGAACTGGGAAAGTATGCCAGGCAGTGTATGTACAAACAGGCTTAAGAGTAATCAATAATGCTTATACCACAAGAATGTAACATTCATCCAATTTTAATTATGTTACCTTTTATTATTTTACAATATATTTCCAAAAATGCTGTTACAGTTGCCTTAACTGCTCTATATGACCTGGAATAAAAGAACACTGAAAATTAGAACACACAAACATCAAGCTGTAATACCTACTTGTACTGAACCATTACTGCCAAAGGGATGTAGTTTTTTTTAAATAAGCAGATGTGTGGCAATGTAAAATGAAATGCAAACTTAAAACAGTAAACTTTGCTTTAATGGCTATGGAAAGGAGGTGGTTTTCTCTTTCTACAACACATCTGGTCCTTGCAGCAAGTTGCATTATGCATTTAGAGCAACATGTGCCCTGAAAGCTTCTATTTTCAGTTTGTGCATGTCACTTGAATTGGAGACCAGACACATGAAACAATATCATCCTCAATACCCTCGATAACTCTACCTCCAGAAGGTCGCAGTGTTAGTGATGGTAATTTACAATTAGTTTTCTCCATTGACAATGGATGCTTTTAATTTTCTCTAAAAGAGAACTGATGAAAAAGCAAGGAAAACTTTCAGGGTCCAATTTTCACTTCACATTCTCCAAGTAGTAAAATGGCAGCTCTACACATTGATGAAAAAGGATTTTCCGTTTCTTCCTATTAGTTTTTAGTCATCCTAACATTAAAATGTATCTGGATATGGTTGAATTTCCAAAAAGAAACTTTTAGTTACCAAATATTTCAGAAATTTAATAAAGCATTACATACATGTAATTAGCTCTTATCTACCAAAAACCATATATATATATGTATAAATATATTTATTTAATCTTACCTTCACTGAAGTTCTTTTTTTCTGGCTGGACAGGAGAAACAAGATTAAGTGACCTATGCTGGCTTTATTTCTTTATAAGCAATAATTTGGGTCTTTTTTCATTCAATATGACTGTAGCATTTTAATAATAAATTCATAAAAGGCAATACAAAGAAACACCTACTGAATAGGCTTTTGCCAAGCAATTCATGTTTTAAAGTTAGACTCTACCAAAGTGGCACTATGGCATTATAGGCATTCAATTTTTCTTTCCTTTTTTCAAGTTTGTCAGTTCTTTACTACTGTTACTTTTTTTCTAGCAGAAGATAGTGTGTACTCACAAAGTAAGGCCTAGAGACCATTGACAGTTGCTTGAAATATCATGGTGGAATTAACTCTCAGGAGCTGATATAAACCAAAGTGAACAGTAGCCAACTAGAACCACATTTGATCACATTCAAATACTCTCCAAAAGCACTTTGCTAATACATATGTTCCCTTCTTCTCAACTGATTTTGTGTTAATCTTGTTAAAATTATAACAAACAAGACTGCAAAGTTTTTGTAGAGTTATATTTTTAGAAGACTACTATGTTCAAATGAATATATTTTAATTTGCAATATGTCATTAGTAATATCCTTTCTATAAACATGGTTGGCAAAATAAAAAAGGCACAAAAGAGAGGTAATGAGAAATATTTTCAACTTTCAGTGAAGATAACAAAGCATGTATCTTTCATGAAGAAAAGCAGAGAAAAATGTTCAGTAATTCATGCACAACTTGAGCTATTAAAAAACTCTTCAGATAGGTCCTGAGGCCTGAGGAGAAAACAAGTTTTCCTAATCACGTGCTTCATGTAACATAAAATGTAAAGCTGCACATACATGTTTGGTTTTAACAGTGGACCCATGTTTTTTAAAAAGTGAGGCAATTAAACAAAGGAAAACAAAACCAAAATACCTTCATAAACAAAGCAATTCCGCCTGTAGCCTCTGTCCTTTTAACCACTCAGTGGGGGTAAAATGTCCAATAAGATGTAAAATGCAGCATACGCAATCATGTAATCTAAAAACTTTTCATGATAACTTATTGCAAATTGCACTTGACAGTTCACCACAACAATGGAAAACTGGCCCTTTGTTGTTTCACACAGTCCTTGAACCCCAAATTGAAGTCACCAGTAGAACGATCTGGATAAAAAGTTTGCAGCTGTGCTCAGCCAGCTAGCTCCACCCTCTGGGTGTGAGCCGACACGGGACACCGCTTTGTCCTGCTCCTTTGTGGGACTCTCGTCCTCAGGCAGGTAGTCGGGCAGCTCTGTGTTCTGTTCTACTTCCACAGGAGTATCTTGGAATGGCACCAACATCTGATACAGAGAACATATTAGGAGTTAGTACAAAATCAACTTAATGTGATACATAGTATGTTGTAAGTTAAAGGTCAACTTTACTCCTCATTCTAATTACCACATTTATTCTCAGGGGCTCTAGTCCTTTTAAAATTTTCCTGTTACGTGACGGTAGGCCCAATTGCCGAGCACTGCATAAGCACAGAGAGGAAGAAGTCGAGTATAAACGGGAACTCAGAAGTTGATCTGCTGAGGCCCTAGGAGTACATGAACCACCTCTGTCAATATAAAGATGACTAAATCAAGTGTCTGGCCACTGTGAGCCATGAAACTTTCCATCTATGGGAACCCAAATGAGCTC
Source organism: Lemur catta (assembly GCF_020740605.2). Classification (NCBI taxonomy): domain Eukaryota; kingdom Metazoa; phylum Chordata; class Mammalia; order Primates; family Lemuridae; genus Lemur; species Lemur catta. The sequence goes on along the minus strand of NC_059136.1, from coordinate 86,111,087 downwards.
AAGGCATACAGATTCGTTTTCCCTATCACAAAGCTAGTGGAAAGAGTAGCAATAGGCAAGGATTTTCACCCTATTTACTTGCCGAATGGTTACTTCGTTATTTTTTGTACTGGCAAGACTAATTAAGGTTAGGAAGAAAGTATTTTTAAAAATAAATGCAATGAAACCATGTATCCTTTATTTACACATCAAATCTGCAAGATATCTCCACTGAGATAAAGGTTTTATTTACTATAGCAGACTCTGAAATCCACAAAAGATCTTGCCATATTTCTAAAACAGTTAACTGTTAACCAAGAAACAACACATTCTTATATATCTGGAAACACAATTGGTCTGGAAATACTGGCAATGTGCTAGCCATAAAAAATAATCAAGAGTCTGAATTAGGTATAGAGAAAACTAAATAAATCTTTTACCTCTTCTCCACTTTCACTTTTCACGACTTGCTGAGCTTTCATAACCTTGGTTGATGCTATCGCTGATGCCAAAGCCTAGGCCAGGACAAAAAGGAACAATTGTGAATTCTAACTTGTTTACCTGTAACCCCCAAAATATTGAGCCATTTAAAACACTAACCTCTGCTTTCAAATCTGAACGGATTCGCACCACACATCTTTGAACAGCCATTTGAAAAGTAAAGCTAATAACGCCTTTAATTTTTAACAAAGCCTCTTCGCATAGGTTTCTCCGAGACTGAAAAGTAAAAGCAAATTGTTACTAAAATAGGTAAGATAATAAAAGGGATTAAATCAACTAAAACCACACTCAAAATATTTTGGGGGAAAGGGGAGCAAATGTACCTATTTCGGTTCTACCACCTCTTATGTTAGGGCATGGAGTAGCGGGAGCTTAGTCAAGTTTATTAAATTTTACAAGATCAACAGCATAGTAATTCCTGTTAGATTTTTTAATCTTTAATACTAATATGTAGTTTAAATAATTTTTATCAGGAAGAAGTTAGGCAATGTTAATTTACATCTTAAATCAAACGGAACAAAAGAATAATACAGAAAAAAAATGCCAAAAAGTAGAGGCTGCTGTAGCTCAAAGGTGGGCAAAAACTATAATGCATCAGCTGTTTCTGTAAATAAAGTTTTATTGGAACACAGCCACATCCATTTGCTTATATATTAACTGAGGCTAGTTTCATGCTAAGGCAAAGTTAGTACTGAAGACAAGAGACCTCCGAGAGCCAAGAAGAAATAGAAATCCTGAACAGACAAATAACAAGTAGCAAAATTGAATCAGTAATAAAAAATTTCCCCAAAACAACAACAACAAAAAATAGCCCAGGACTAGATGATTCACAGCTAAATTCTACCAGATCTATAAAGAAGAACTGGCACCTCTCCTACTGAAGCTGTTCCCTAATACCTAGAAGGAGGGAATCCTCTCTCTCATTGTACAAAGCAATATCACCCTGATATCAAAGCCAAGAAAGGACACAACAAAAAAAGAAAACTACAGACCAATATCCCTCATGAACATAGATGCAAAACTCCTCAACAAAATTCTAGTAAATCGAATCCAACAGAACATCAAAAAAATAATTTACCACGATCAAGTGGGTTTCATCCCAGGGATGCAAGGACGGTTGAATTCAACATATGCAAATCAATAAAGCTGATTCACCACATAAAAAGAATTAAAAACAAAAACCATATGACCATCTCAATAGATGCATTAAAAGCATTTGCTAAAGTCTAGCACCCCTTCATGATAAAAACACTTAAGAAATTAGACATAGAAGAAACATACCTCAAAATAATGAAAAGCATATATGGCAAACCCATAGGCAACATATTGAGTGGGGTAAAGTTGAAAGCATTCCCCCTAAGAACTACAACAAGATAAGAATGCCCATTGTCAACACTTCTATTTAACATAGTACTGGAAATCCTAGGCAGAGCAATCAGTCAAGAGAAAGAAGTAAAAGGCATCCAAATTGGAAAAGAGGAACTCAAACTGCCCCATTTGCCAATAATATGATATTATACCTAGAAAACCCTAAATACTCCTTCAGAAGACTCCTAGAATTGATAATGAGTTCATTAAAGTCTCAGGTTACAAAATCAGCGTACACAAATCAGTAGCATTTTTATACAGCAATAACAACCAACCTGAAAATTAAATCAAGAACTGAATTCCATTTGACATAAGTGCAAAAAAAAAAAAAATGAAATACATTGGAATATATTTAACCAATGAGGTGAAAGACGTCTATAAGGAGAACTACAAAACACAGCTGAAAGAAATTATAGATGACACAAATGGGAAGACATCTCATGCTCAATGAATTGGAAGAATCAATATTGTCAAAATGTCCATACTATCCAAAGTAATCTACAGATTCAATGTAATTTCTATCAAAGTACCAACATCATTTTTCACAAAATTAGAAAAACTCTAAAACTCATATGGAACCAAAAAAGTACAAATAGTCAAAGCTATCCTAAACTAAAAGAACAAATCTGGAGGCATCACATTACCTGACTTCAAATTATGCTACAAGGTGATAGTAACCAAACAGCATGGTACTGGTATAAAAGTAGACACACAGAACAATGGAACAGAATAGAGAACCCAGAAATAAAGTCAAATACCTACAACCAACTGATCTTTCACAAAGTAGAGAAAAGTACACAATGGGGAAAGGACCCTGTATTTAATAAAAGGTGCTGGGAAAATTGGATAGCCTCATGGAGAAGAATGAAACTAGATCCCTATCTTTCACCATATACAAAAATTAACTCAAGATGGATTAAAGTCTTAAATGTAAGACTTGGTACCATAAAAATTCTAGAAGAAAACATAGGAAAAACTATCCCCAACATTGGCCTAGGTAAAGAATTTATGATTAAGACCCCAAAAGCAACAACAAAAATAAAAATAAATGGGACTTAATACAACCAAAAAGCCTCTGCACAGCAAAAGATATAATCAACAGAGTAAACATGTCTCCTATGGAACAGGAGAAAGTATTTACAAACTATACATCTGAGAAAGGCCTAATATCCAGAGTCTATAAGAAACTCAAATAAGAAAAAAAGAATAACCCCATTAAAAAGCAGGCAAAAGATATGAACAGACATTTTTCAAAAGAAGAGAAACAAATAGCCAACAAATATATGAAAAATTGCTCTACATCACTAATCATTAGGGAAATGCAAATTAAAACCACAATGAGATACCCTGTCAAAATGGCCATAACAAAAAACAATAGATGCTAGTGTCGATGTGGTGAAAGGGAATGCTCATACACTGCTGGTGAGAAAGTAAATTAGTACAACCTCTATGGAAAACAGTATGGCAATTTCTCAAAGGACTAAAAGTAGATTTACCATTCAATCCAGCAATCCCACTACCAGGGACCTACCCAAAGGAAAAGAAGTCATTTTATAAAAAAAGACACCTGCACCTGTATGTTTACTATAGCACAATTCACAAATGCAAAGATATGGAACCACCCTAAGTGTACCAACCTAAAACTGGATAAACAAGATGTGGTGTGTGTGTGTACATACATAAACACACACACACATACGCACACACCATGGAATCCTACTCAGCCATCAAAAATAATGAAATAATGTCTTTTGCAGCAACTTGAATGGAAATGGAGGCCATCATTCTAAGTGAAGTAATCCAGGAACAAAGAATCAAATACTGCATGTTCTCACTTACAAGTGGAAGCTAAATAATGGGTATACATGGTAATATAGAGTGACTAAATTGACACCAGAGACTCAGAACAGAGAGAATGGAAGGGGACCAGAGGATGAAAAACTACCTATTGGGTACAAAGCACACTATTCAGGTATATTAACAGTCTATACTTCATTATGCAATTCAGCCATGTAACAAAAAAAACCACTTTTACCTCTTAAATCTATTTAAATAAAATAGAAATACATACATATATACACACATATATGGGGCAAAAACATGGATTCAACTGAAGAAAATAAAGAAGTGAACTGTAAAGTGAAATAAATAAATAAATTTCCCTGTTTCTGTACTGGAATCAGGTTTTGATCGAGTACTTCTGAGGGGATAGGACTCTGCAACTGGCTCTGTGCCAAGTCTTTAGACCACATTCGGTTTTCAAGCTTATTCCCACATCCTTCAAAGTAACTCTCACATCACTGCTCATCCCCCTACTCAAACCACTTCTCACTTCTGCATTTCAATGCTACTCAGGGAAGGAAAGATCTGGGCTATGTCAGTCTGTGCCAGAGCACAGGCCCACCATGGGCTCATTCAGTGAGCTGTCTCTGACTCTGCTCTGCAGAGCCTGGTTCTGTGAAGCCTCTTTAGGGCATTGGTGCCAAACAGCTCCATGTTTACTTCTTCCATGTATTTAACACCAGGTAAACTAAAAAGTGAAGAGAAGTTTGCAAGGCACATATAACACGAGAGTTAGGATACTATTAGTTTAATCTGATTCCTTATTTTAAATATGAGGAAAACAAAAAATAGAAAATAATTTGCCTACTTTATCAGAGGTAAAGAGTCTGACAACCAACCACATGTGACAGTGACAAAGGGGATTCATAAGGGAAATTCATCTTTATTTCAACACAAACTAACACGTTTTCATCAGGCTTATTGTCTAGCTCTCCCAGCTGCGATGCTAGCTTTATGAGAGCAAGAACTTTTGCTTATTTTAGTCATTACCTAACCCTGGTACCTAAAATAGTGTTTAACACTAGGTGTTCCTTTTTATTATAAAAATTAGTAGGTTCTACCATGTGAATTTTTAGATCAGGCAATGAAGTTCCAAAATCATTCAGATGGACTGGTACTATTTTAAGTCTACAAATTTAGGAAGAACTAATATCTCTATAACTTCCGTATCTCCTACCTAGAAAAAAGGCATTTCATTCCATTTATTCAAGTCTTATACATCCTATATTTTCTTGTTAGGAATACCCTTTCATTCTTCCTAATTTTTTTGTTTTGTTTTGACAGAATAAAGTTACTTTTCCCCTTTTAGGAAGTAGAACTTCCAATTCCAGTAAAGATGGAATAACAGGGACCAGACTTACTCTCCAGGATTAAAACAAGTAAAAATACAGACAAAATAAAATTTAAAAAACAATTATTTCCAGACATTGGACATGTTTTCATCTGGGCCTAAAGTCTTCCTTATGGGAAGGTTTTTTACTACAAATTCAATTTCTTTTATAGCTATAGAGCTTATGAGGTTTTATCTATTCCTTCTTGAGTTAGCTTTGGTAATCTGTGTCTTTCAAGAATTTTTCCTATTTCATCTACATTATCAAATTTATCGGCATAAAATTATTTAAAATATTCACTTATTATCCTTTTTTTTTTTTTACTTTTAAAACACAAGGTCTTGTTCTGTTGCCCAAGCTGGAATACAGTGGCATGATCACAGCTTACTGTGACCAGAACTCCCAGACTTAATTGATCCTCCTGCCTCTCAACCTCCCAAAATGCTGGGATTACAGGTGTGACCCACCACACCTGGCTACTTATTATCCTTTTAATGTCTGTAGGAACTGTAGTAGTGTCCTCTCTCTCATTTCTGATAATAATTTGTGAATTCTTTTACTCTTGGTCAGTTTGGCTAGAGGTTTATCAAGTTTATTGATCATCTCATAGATCAGCTTTTGGTTTCCTTGGCTTTTCTCTATTGTTTTTCATTTCACTGATTTTTGCTCTTTTTTGTTTCCTTTCTTTTGCTGGTTTTGGCTTTCATTTGCTCTTCTTTTTCTAGTTTTCTTAAGACAGAAGCTCATTAAGTCACTGATGTGATACATTTTCTCTTTTGTATATAAACATTTAAGCATCTGGTACTAATGAATTTCTCCTTTAAGTACTGTTTAACTGCTTCCCACAAATTTTGATGTTATTTATACTTTCATTTTTATTCAGTTCAAAATGCTTTCTAATTTCTTTTTTTTAATTCCTGACTGCCATGGAATAACTTCTCTTTTAATTTAGTCACTGATTCATGGATTATTTTAGAAATATGTGATTTATTTTCCCAAATTTGGAGGGGACTTTCCATATATCTTTGTTACTGATTTCTAATTTGCTTTCATTATGCTCACACTTTGTATGGTTTCAACCCTTTTAAATTTATTAACACTTGTTTTATGGCCCACAATATGATCTATCTTTGTAAATGTCTCATGTGCACATGAAAAGAATAAATATTCTATGGTTGGGTGGAGTGTTCTATGAATATCAACTAGGTTAAATTGGTTGACAGCATTATTCAAATCTTCTATATCCTTACTGATTTTCTGTATACTTGTTTGATTAGTTGAGAGAGTTGTATTGAAATCTCTAGCTCTAACTGTGGGTTTGTCTATTTCTCTGGGCATTTCTGTGAGGTTTTACGTCATTTATTAATATCTTGAGGCTCTACTATTAGGGGCATAAATATTTTAAATTGTTATTAATATATCCTCTGATTAACTGAGATCTTTAGCACAAAATAACCCTCATTATCAGTATTAAATATTGATATTGGGACTTATTGACTATTAGGGGATGACACTGAAGAAACTACTTAGTTGACGTGATGTCTCTTTCCCATCACATGAGCCATGTGTTTACAAAACTCTTACCGTATCATCAAGACCATCTATATGCAAAACCACTGTTTTGGCACGTTTGTTTGTAGTTCCTAGAAAAAACTGAGCTTTCCTTCGACGTGAATTCATTTCATTGAAACTATCACCATCTGCCATACTGGAGGACTGAAGGATATCATAGATTTCAGAGGCCAGGAGTTTTGTTTCTCCTGGAGTTGTAGTCCTTGAAAAGAAACACATATAAATTTATAAATTAGTCTTGTCACCTCTACTCATTCTGTAATTTTATTTCTCATATTTGTGAAGCCTTGTTTCCTTTCTTTCTGATGCCTTGCTCAATTTATAAAGCAATACCAGGGAATCCTAGAATAATCAATAATGTAGAAAAGGCATCTAGTCTATAACAGTCTTTTAATTTCATTTTAAACCTGTGGCTCACTGAGATTCAAAACCTCTCACTATAGAGGTATAAAAGCACATTTAATCAAAATCTTTAATTAAACAGAAAATCAACTAGCAAGTTCAGGTTTAAGATGCCCCTGAATTATCATTAATATTCAACTCCCAATTTGAAAGTACCCTGACCTTCAAGGAAATACAACATATAAAAATCCAAAAGGAGAAAACAAATTAGAAAAGAATCATTTATATTATCAGCTAATGTCAAGGAGATTTCTTAGTATGATCAAACTGATTGCTTCTTAATTTACATTTCTTACATATCACAAAGTCATGTATATATCATAAAACCACAACTCAAACAAAAGTTTTCATTCTTAAAATTAAATCCAACTATAGCTCTTCACATCAACATCTAGTGCCATGCTGGCCGATAAATCTTCCTGCAATGATGGAAATGTTCTGTATCTGCACTTTTCACTCACATGCGGCTATTGAGCACTTGAAATGTGGCCAGTGCAACTAAAGAAATAAATTTTATTTACTTTTAACTAATTTAAATTTTCCCATGTGGTGAGTGGCTACCATATTGGACAGCACAGATCTAATGGTTCTTTACTAATTCGTTGAACTGAACAAACAGTAAGTACACATAACTATAGGAAAAGAATCTTCATTCCACCTACAAATGGGCTCAATTAAGTACAAACTCTTTAAATTCGAGGTCTTAAAATGAAAGCCTTAAACACCCATTTGGCTATCTACATTAGCTCATTGTGTCCTTTTATTATTCTTTGGGTTGACTAGACATTTAGCCATGTCCTATAGAGACCATGCATTTTTATGTATTCATCTTTGCTGTTCTTTGTTCTAGAATGCTTTCCACACTTAAAATCTTGCTCATGTCTTTCCTCAACCATAAGAGCTTCACCCAGACCATAGGCTTTCTAACTCTTATTTTCACCATTAAAGGGCCAGGTTGACCACTACTACCTTCTTCATAAAGCCTTCACCCAACGACCCATTTCTCCCACTGCATTCAAAGTACTGTTTGTACTTACACTATTGATCTTAGTTTTCTATTTCTTTCACAAGTATACAAACTCTTTAAGAATAGGAATGTATTTTCTTTGTACCTTCCACAGAACCTAACAAAAAGCTTTATAAGCTATTTATTGAATGAGTAGGAATACTTCCATTTCTGATATTCAGACTACATGCTGTAGCATATAGAGCTTTAATTCCAGGGGTGATAATCTGACAGTTTTCCAGGCACTTAATTTACTATATCAGGTACTTTTCTGGGCCACAGCAGTAAGTTACTTTGAATGATTTTAGCTCTGTGTTACAGGAAGTTATCAAAAAGACTGATTTTTTTAGGGGATGTCTCAGCATTTTTCTTGATAGCTGTTTTACATTTATTGAAAAGGTCACTGTAGTTCTCAGATATTTTAAATATTAGCCAAACACAAGTTATAAGAGTATGAGGGTACAATGATTAGAGGAACTCATCAATTTAAGGAAAAAAACCAGTATGTTTTTGTTACCCTCTTTCATCAATAGTCTTTCAGTATTTGTATCAAATACAAAGAGAATCATCATAACACATAATACAAGATGCAAATAATGACTGTCTTATTACATACTATTGCAAAACTTCTCTATATGCTTCCTAATGAACCAATAGTAACAAAAAATATAAAAATACTGTAATATCAAATTAGCTTCCTCTTCTGCAGAATAAGAACTATTACAATAATTCGTTCTTAGCCAATTAGGGTTACTAACCCCTTTGAGAATGTAAAGTTAGAGACTGTTTCATAGGAAAAATGCAAGTAAATAATTTTCCAAATTAATTTCGGTGAATTATTACGTCCCCACACAAACCATTCATTTTCTATCAACCTCAACATAGGTGGTGGTTGCTGAAGGCTGGGGCAGCTATGGAAATTTCTTAAGATAAGACAATAATGAAGTTTGCCACATCAATCAATCAATTCTTTTCACAAAAGATTTCTCTGTAGCATGTGATGCTGACTGATATCATCTTATCAACACAGAACTTCTTTCAAAATTGGAATCAAGTTCTCAAACCCTGCTATTGCTCTATCAACTAAATTTATGTATTAATAATATTCTAAATCCTTTGTTGTCATTGCAACAATGTGCACAGCATCTTCACCAGGAACAGATTCTATCTCAGGAAACTGCTTTCTTTGCTCATCCATAAAAAGCAACTTCTCATCCATTCCAGTTTTATCATTGCATTAATTCAGTCACATCTTCAGGCTCCACTTCTAATTCTAGTTCTCTTGCTCAACCACATCTGCAGTGACTTCCTCCACTGAAGTTTTGAAACCCTCAAAGTCATTCATGAAGGTTGGAATCTTCTTCCAAACTCCTGTTAATGTAGATATTATGATCTCCTCCCATGAATCACAAATGTTCTTCATGACATCTAGAACAGTAAATCCTTTCCAGAAGGTTCTCAGTTTATGTGGCCCAGATCCATCAGAGGAAGCACTCTCTATGGCAGCTATAGTCTTACAAAATGAATTTCTTAAATAAGATGACTTGAAAGTTGAAATTACTCCTTCATCCATGGGCTGCAGAATGGATGTTGTGCTAGTAAGCATGTGTTAGTAAGCAACATTAGTCTTCTAGTACATCTCCAACAGAGCTCTTGAGTGACCAAGTCCATTGTCAATGAGCAGTAATCTTTCAAAAGGAATCTTTTTTCTGAGCTGTGTTTCTCAACAGTGGGATTAAAATATTTAGTAAACCATGTTGTAAACAGAGGTGCTGTCATCCAGGCTTTGTTGTTCCCCAGATAGAGCATAGGCAAAGGAAATTTAGCATCAATCTCAATGGCCCTAGGATTTTCAAAATGGTAAGTAAATGCACTGGCTTCAAATAAGTCACTAGGTGCATTACCTCCTAATAGGAGAGTAAAGCTGTCCTTTGAAGCTTTGAAGCCAGGCATTGACTTCTCCTTTCCTTGAACTTTGTGAACCAACCTCTGCTAGCTTCAAACTTTTCTTCTGAAGTTTCCTCACCTCTCTCAAGACATCATAGAATTGAAAGGAGTTAGGGTCCAGCTCTGGATTAGGCTTTGGCTTAAGGGAATGTTGTAGCTGGTTTGATCTTCTGTCCAGACCACTAACACCTTCTCCCCATCAGCAATAAGGTTGTTTTGCTTCTTATCATTCATGTGTTGACTGGGGTAGCACTTTTAATTTCCTTCAAGAACTTTTCCTTTGCATTTACAACTTGCCTGACTGGTGCACAGGCCCAGCTTTTTGGCCTATCTTGGTGTTCAACATGTCTTCCTTACTGTTTCATCATGTCTAGCTTTTCATTTAAAGTGACAGATGTGTGACTCTTCCTTTCAATCAAACACTTAGAGGCCACTGTAGGGTTACTAATTGGCCTAATTTCATTATTGTTGGGTCTCAAGGAATAGAGAGGCAGCAGGAAAGAAAGAGATAGGAAATGGCTGATTGATGGAACAGTCAGAATATGCACATTTATCGATTAAGTTCACCATCTTACATGGGTGCCATTCATGGCGCCCCAAAACAATGACAACAGTAACATCAAAGATCACTGATCACAATAACAGATGTAATAATGATTTTAAAAAGTTTGAAATATTGTTGAGAGTTACCAAAATGTGACAGAGACACAAAGTGTGCACATGGTATTGAAAAAATAGTGCCAACAGAGTTGCTGGGTGCAGGGTTGCCACAAACCTTTAATTCGTAAAAAATGCAATACCTGCAAAGTACAATAAAGCAAAGCACAATAAAACAAGATATGCCTGTATATTCTTCTGGTATACCTTATAGGACCAATTTCATTGCTACCTTTCTGAGATGTCTTACAAAACCAACAACCATTCTCTGATTCTCTGTACAATTTAATCGGGTGTCCTACAAATTAATTTAATTCTGTGACTGACTGCCTAGAATTGGAGTCAGACTTCACAGGTTTAAGGGCTCAGCTCAACAAGACTGTCCTCACTTTAGATGCCAATTGCAAATACTAGATCCCCAAGTTACCCAAATTTCTGTCCAACTCATGTGGGGGGTTCTCACAACTCCCCCTTTCAGGTTCAGCAATTTGCTAGAATAGCTCACAGAACTCAGTAAAACAGTTTATTCTGTTTATTGGTTTATTATAAAAAATATAACACAGGAACAGCCAGATGGAAGAGATCCATAAAGCAAGGTATGAGAAGTACATAAGAGGCGTGTGGAACTTCCATGCTCTATCTAGGCCTGCCACCCTCCCAGTTCACCAACTCAGAAACTCACCGAATCCCACTGTTTAAGAGTTTATTTATAGAGTTTAATCTCTACCTCCACCCCTTCCTGAAATTGGTGGGTGGGGCTAAAAGTGCCAAACCTCCAATCACTTACTCTTTCAAGGGACTAGCTCTATCATGAGGCTATCTAGGGGTCCCTACCCTAAGTCACTTCATTAACATAAACTCAGGTGTGACCCAAAAGAAATGACACTCCCTAAACAATTATAAAAATAAAAATGAAATAAATAAATAAATAAATAAATAAATAAATAAATAAAAAGCTGGGTATGGTAGCAAGAATTTGTGGTCCCAACTACTCTGGAGGCTGAGGCAAGAGGATGGCTTGAGCCCAGGAGTTTAAGGCTATAGTGAGCTATGACTGCACCACGGCACTATGGCCTGGGCAACAGAGCAAGATCCCAAGTCACTTGGAAAAAAAAAAGAAAAGACACTCCCACCACTAAGGAAATTCTAAAAGTTTTAGAAACTCTATGCCAGGACTTGGAAACAAAGACTAAATATATTCTCTTATTTTACCATGCTTCCCTATGAAACCGTTGAAAGAATACCTTATAGACCCAGACCTCTTCTAAAAGAAAATAAAATTTTGACTTAGGCAAAACAAAATGCACAAAAGTATATAAGCAAAGCCAAATTACAAACTAAGTTACTTCTTGATCTGGGTACTATATGAAGTATCATGGTGGGTTTCAGAAAAAAATACCCCAAAATATGCTGCTTTGGACTTCAAACTGGGAGCAGCAAATGCAGGGGAAGTCTTTCTCTGAAGTTCCCCTTGTAAAGGAAATTACAATTTAAGGACTCTCTAAATTTACTATGCCAAGTGAGAAGTTAAGTCCTGGCACTGGAGTCCCTTAGCACATTTGCAATTCTGCTTCTTAGACTATAGATTAACTCTTTTCCTCATTGTTCTTGCTCTGTAAATGACTAGGAGAGACCAGATCTCTCTTCTCCTAATCACTGATCTTTGTTATAGATTAACTGCCTCCTTTATTGTGTTGTAACTAACTCATACCACGGTGTGCTAAAAGACCTTATGACTATTAACATCTTCAGTGTGGAATGTTAAATATACCTTTCCTAAAAGAAAAAGAGCACCTTGACTAATCAGACTGTTGTAATTATGCATTAAGCCTTATATAGAAAGATGCTGACATTCTGTTAAGCTTCCCTAAACTTTGTCTGCATAAATGACCCCAAACTTCTACACTTTGGAACACTGACTTCAGTTGCTTAAAACCTGTGCTTTCTAGGCAGCTGCCCTTAACCACTGTGCTAGAATAAACTCTCTTTAAACTAGATTCTGACCCTTCTGATTATTTTAGGTTGATGTCCTATCTACCCAAGGCTAGTTTGTCCAGAAAATATTCAATTGTTGTAAATTCCTCCCCCAGATATCTCATCAAACAGGGGAATTGATATACATCACAGGAAGGAAGACTAGAGCTGACGCTATACCCAGAGTCCAGATGAACTCTGTCCAAGGCTACTCTCTGTTCTTTGGGCCCAATGACTAAACATCATTTACTCTTCCTCTAAAATTGCCTACATCTCCCACCTCCCTCTCCCCTATGAAGAGGGTGTTTAAGCTTTAACCATCTGGCCCTTCTTTGAGTTTCACACTTTGTGTGATTCCCATGTGCTTGCACATTAATAAATTTGCATGCATTTTCTCCTGTTAATCTGTCTATTGTCATTTTACTTCAGCAGGCTCAATAATCCACAGAGGGCAAGTCTGAACTTCCCTACAATCACAAACATCTATGCATACTGCTATTCAATGATCATAGTTATAAATAATTTATTCCTGATTTTTAAAAATGCTTTTAAAACTAAAAAGAATAACCCAAGTATATACAGATTTGGAAGGAAGTTATCTTTTTTTATTATTTATTTAAATGATAATCTATAGGTCACATTTAGCAGGCTTTCAAATTAACTGCCAGGGAAGGTTTTGCGATTCGTGACTTACAATCCTGTCCTTAAGCAAAAAATTTTGTTTTGAGTCCTTCAAATCTTGTGACTTCCTTGATTAATACGTAACCTACTGACATTGAAAAGGACACTGATTTGTTTCTGAATCATGAAGTTTTGCTGATTTGTTTCTGAATCATTAAGTTTTACTGATTGTCTTGCATGTAAGGCATTTTAGCCTGTATTTGTCTTCTGTAGCCATTGACTGTAAGTTCTGTGTCATACCCTCCAATGCAAAAAGACAACTCTGAGGAGTCTACCTCCCTTCCCCTAAACTTTCTTATAAAAGCATTCCAACTTGCAACAGACTTTGGAAGACACCCAACCTTGTTGGGGTTTCTTTGTGGGTAATTCTCACATTTGGCTTCCAAGAAACCTTTATCAAATTATTTCTACCCCAACAGCCTTAATTTTAGTTTCCACTGTAAGGCTGATGGCAGGCACCCCTCCCTTCCCTAATGGAAAAAGAAGAAGCCCACAAGACCTGCCAAGGACAATGCCTTCAAGGCCCAGCTAAGTTAAAGGACCACCACGCCTGAATGGTTATCCTGATAAGAGTCTCCGTTCCTGGAGTCCACACATACCACCAGCCCCTCCTATTTCTCAATACCCGCCCTAAAACTGCAAGAGAAAATTCCTTGCTCTCCCCACCATAAATTTTCCTGCCAAAGAAACTCCTACCCCCAGCCCTAAAAACATACATAAGCCCACTCAAAACTTCTGGGCGATGCGACTTCTTGGGTCTCTCTCTCTCCCCCAGGACCTGAAAACCTTGCCCGGGCCCCTCTCTTGGGACCCGTTACCCTCACCCAGGAGCGCCCCAATAAAGTCTCTTTACTTATCCCTTTTAACTCTGCTCGCCGGCCAGTCCAAAAAACCTTACATCCACAAACAAAACAAAATTATTGTTCAAATAGTATGACTCAAAACAAATTCAGGTAGAAAAAGCCTAGCATTATAATGGTACATCTGGCCATAAACATGACAGAGACTGTATAATTAAAGAGATATTGATTGCCCTAATCTTAGGCAACTGAAAATTCAAAGAGGTGATGAGCTCAGTCTTTAAACTCTGACATCCAGATAAAAAAAGACTATCTTGAAAAACTTTTTCATCTAAGTAATTGGAATTTTGCTCTCGGTAATTTATTATTCCATAATGAAGTACACTGATTCCTCATTACTTTTTCTAATTAATTATCTATATTGAAAAGTTTCAAAATGTTATTCATAAAACTAAAAGGTGAACTCTGACCTTTATTACAGATCACAAATAGTTATCATTCTGAGCATATTTCCGTATTGGACATAATACCAATTCCCTCTAATTCTTGAGCTGCTAGTAACATTTTATGTTGCCCATAAAGTCCAGTTAAGACTTCCATATACTTCATGAAAGCAATGAATATACTATTTTACCGTTAAACACTTGCTGCCACCTCTTCAAAACATTTCCCAACTTTTCTTTTAGAAGCTGTTTTTGCATTTTCTGCTCCCACCCCTTGTTTGCTAAGAAAAAGTGTTTTGTAACATTTATGCAACACGGAAAATCACCCCTCATCTTTTAATGGAAAAACAATTCAAACTTTAAAAAGGTTATAAGAAGGAAGCCAATTGCTCTATTCTGGTAACAATGAAGTCCAAAAGTAAGGAAACTATAGCCCTTGGGCCAAAGCCCATTTACCCTATTGTCTATGGCTGGTTTTTCTTTTTCTTTTTCGAGACAGAGTCTGGCTCTGTAGCCCTGGATAGAGTGCAGTGGCATCATCATAGCTCACTGCAACCTCCAACTTTTGGGTTCAAGCAATCCTCCTGCCTCAGCCTCCCCAGTAGCTGGGACTATAGGTGCACACCACCATGCCTGGCTAATTTTTTTCTATTTTTAGTAGAGACAAGGTCTCACTCTTGCTCAGGCTGGTCTTGAACTCCTGAGCTCAAGTGATCCTCCCACCTGGACCTCCCAGAGTGCTAGGATTACAGGCATGAGCCACTGTGACAGCCTGTCTATGGCTGTTTTCATCCTGTGAGATACAACCCAGGAGTTACAACAGACACTACTTGTCCCACCTAAAGGCCTAAGCCTAAAATATTTACTATCTGGCTTTCCACAGAAGAAGATTTGCCAACTTCTAAGGAATTACAAAAAAGAAACTGAAAAGCAAAAAAGCAAAGGATGTAGACCCATTAAGAATGATATGGCAGGAAAACAGTTATATGGAAGAGTATTCCTGATATACTGCTAAATAAACAACTGCTACCATCTTGATCTTTCATTAAAATAAGGTAGGATATCATCAAAGTTCTCCAAAACACATTAAAAAAAAAATCAAGGCAAAAATGGAGAAGCATTTTCAAGAATCTCAAGAAAACAGGTGGTGAGCCAAGGATCCAATCAGGTTGTCCTTCAAGTATCAAGGTTATAGAAAAAGTTTTAAACATGAAAGCAATCAAATTCTTGAGCTTTTTCTGAGCAATTTAGTAGAGAATGAGCTTTAACCAATCAAGAAATAACTAAGAAAACTTCAGCAAAAGGACTAATAACGAGTATTTTATGTATTTAACTATAGCTCTAAAACCAAAACAAAGGTGGGAAAGAGAATAGAAGAATATATGTTTTGACAAGAAAGAAATAATGCAACTTAAAAAAAGAAAGGAGATAGGAGAGGAAGAGAGGAAAGCAGAAAAAGCTCAATTTGAGCACATAACAGATAGGAGTCAAAAGATACCATTAAAAACTAACAAGCGAGATAGTGAAAGGTCAAATAAGAAAACAGGCAATTTATGACATTTTTTACAAAGTATGAAGGCAATCACTAAGACAATAAGACAAATCTTTCTACATATCAAAACAAATTTTCAAATAAAAGAAAACATCACATAAAGAAACATGGCAACTACAACATAATATTTATGGTAACTATAACAATATAAGTTAAGATGAAATTTATCAGTTACGTTGACAAATATAAATGGACTTAGTTCACTAATTAAAAGGAAAGGATTTCCAAGTTGGCTTACAAAACAAGACACAGTTTAAACAAAGTGACTCAGAAATAAAGGAAGGGGCAAAGGCAAATCAAATAGAAACAATGAGATCAGAGCTTGCATACTGACATCAAAGTAGAATTCCAGCCCCAAATCCAAGTATTAAGCATGACAAAGGACACTTTTTTAATCCGATAGGACACATTTCACAATGAATATATGAATCATGAATGTAAGTGTACCAAATAACAATATCTATATAGAGAAAATGAAAAAGTAAACATGGTAAAATGTTAAAATTGGAGAACCTTAGGTGTAAGGGTATATGAGGAGTCTTTGTACTGTTTTTACAACTTTTCTGTAGGTCAGATGTTATTTTAATATAAAGTTTTTAAAAATGAAAAAACAGAAAAAGCATAAAGAAAGTAAACATACACTTTTCATCCACAAAGATTTTAGCAAGAAGTATAACCACCATTTATAATGGCACTGTTTCAAAATCTAGAATTGTAGGAAGTTCCTCACAGGAAATGAGATATTTTAAAGTTGAGATGGTACATTTTATTAAAGTGGCTTTTATTTATAGTATACCTCATGTTAGGTATTCACAAGTGCTTTAGAAAACGCATCATTTATCAGAAGTATTACTCTGGAAATACCAATTAACAAATGTCTTAAACTGGATTTAGACGTTCTCCTAAGTTGACATTTTGAAAATTCTCTTCACAAAAGGATCCAGGTCTAAAAATACAATGTAGGTTCTAAGCTCTAATAACAAGTTTTTATGGAAGAGATTGAAATTAAAATATAATGCCAGATCATTCTGAATGACAGATCTTAAAATTCTTTTCATAATTAAAAACTGAAAGTAAATGAAATTAATCCAATTGTCAATATGTAAGTACCAATTTGACCTCAACACAAGTAAAACCTGCAGTTGAACATGTTAAAAATCAGCAAAATTCTCTAGCAATGCATGATATTGTGATTACAGGACAAAAATTTAATACACAGAATTTTCTCTATTTTAAAAAATATTTTTCTCTGCTTCCCAAGTGAGGAATGACATCTTTACCCTAACTACTTCTGCTTTTTGGTTTCCCTATTAATCACTGCCAGATGTAAGGCTCTCTTCAGTTAATAAGGTAGCATTCCTTCACAACAGATTTTCTTTGTTCTCTGGTTCTTTCTGGAGCACAATTAAATTGCTCCCAAACTTAGTACTGCTAAACAGACAGATGCTGATCTGAAAATTTGCTTCTAATCCCATCCTGACTGGCTGGCTATCATGGGGTGGCCACGTCAAATAAATCAACTATGGCCAGGCACAGTGTCTCGCACCCTGAGAGGCTAAGGCAGAAGTTCAAGACCAGCCTGGGCAATACAGTGAGACTCCATTTCTCAAAATAATTTTTTAAAAATTAGCTCGGCATGTTTACTTACACCCGTAGTCCCAGCTACTCAGGAGGACTGCTTGAGCCCAAGAGTTTGAACTGCAGTGAGCTATCATTGTGCCACAGCACTCCAGCCTGGGTGACAGAGTGAGACCCCATCTCTAAAAGGAAACAAATAAATAAGCTGGGTACAGTGGCTTTTGCCTGTAATCCTAGCTACTTAGGAGGCTGAGAGGCAGGAGGATCACTTCAGTCCAGGAGTTCAAGAACAGCCAGGGCAACCTTAGTGAGACCCTGCCTGTAATATATTTTTAAATAAAGCAATTAATTTAAAAACAAAGAAAACAACTATGGTATATAATATAGATCTCTTCTGCTATAGTTTACCAAAGTGATTATATAACAATGAGATGCCAATTAGTTCATAAGCTAGTAGAGTAGTGATAAATCATAAATCAGTCATCTGTATCTGGTAACAGATTTCAAGATGCAAAATAAGGTCTAAAGAATAGATGTTTGTAGTGTCACATCAGTTATACAGATATAAAACTCATTCTGCTCTATATAAGGATAAAAACTTTTCACTTTGGTCTTTTAAAAATTTTTAATAGGGGTACTCAAAAGAAACAAGTAGTTGAAGAATTACAAGTCAAGTATTCCTTATCTGAAATGTTTAGGACCAGAGGTGTTTCAGATTTCAGATTATTTTGGATTTTGTAATATTTACAGAAGCATATCAGTTAAGAATCTCTAATTCAAAAACCCAAAATCCAAAATGTTCCAACGAGCATTTCCTTTAAGCATCATGTCAGTGCTTAAGTTTCAGATTTTGAGCATTTCATATTTCAGATTAGAAGCGTTCAACCTTTAAAAATACCAGAGCAATCAAATTTCTTAAAAAAAGAAAATCATGTCAAAGCCCTGAGGTAGTTCACAACACAATATTAAGCATGCCAAACCAAAACCTGACTCTAACACTTTGTAGTCTTGATGTTCATAAGCCAGAACACATAGTTCTATTAAGCTTCTGATGACTACACTTAGTTAACATTCCAACACTGGCGTGTCACTTAACGACATGGATACATTCTCAGAAAAGCAGCATGAGGCGATTTCCTCATTGTGTGAACATCATGGAGTGTACTTACACAAACCTGAATGGTACAGCCCACTAAACACCTAGGCTATAGACTACTGCTCCTAGGCTACAAACCTGTACAGCATGTTACTGTACTGAATACTGCAGGCAATTGTAACACAATGGTGTTTGTGTATCTAAACATAGAAAAGGTAAAGTAAAAATATGGTATTATAATCTCAGGGGACCATTGCTGGGTATGCAGTCCACTGTTGACCAAAACATCATTACATAGCACACAACTGTACACTAATAAACTTCTACAATGGCTATTTTGGCAAACAGGGGCAACTTTTTATAAAGCTTGAAAGGTAACTTGCATATCTGAGATCTCTAGCAGCCAAATGAGCCGCAAAATGTATATAACAATTATATCATATCTCTATTTTGAAGGGGGATAGGACCAAGTTATAAAGGAGTACGCAATGAATGTACATCTGTTTTAACATTAAAAGAGTGAGCAAAACAGTCACTATATTGTTCTAAAATATAGACGCTATTTGAATTTAAAAGATAAGCCACTTGCAGCAGCCATGGAGATACAGTGCTTGGATCTTCAAGAAAGAACTTGTCCTTCTGCTACAATAGTAGAGTCTCTGGCTATGGCAGCTTTGAGATCCATCACAAATCCATGTGGATACTTTTTCCAGGCAGCTCCCAACCAATGACTGAGCAGTGTGATCACTATGACCCGGTTATTTCTGCTCAATACAGGACTCCTCCAAGGGCAGTCTTTGCTTGGAGCTCCTCACTGGGTTGGCTGTCAGATTTGCATTGCAATCTGAGAAGCTCTTTGCCCCATTTTGGTTCCTTTCTTCTTCCACAGATGTCAGCTTTGCATTTAGTATGAAGACTTGCCCTGCCCAATCCTGCTTCATCCCCCTTAAACTTTACAGACCTTGTCCCACAATAAACCTCTTCCATTTCTAATTTCATCTCAGAATCTTCTCAGATGATATGCCAAGATAATGACCTGAATTGACACACCACTTCTCTTACAAAGATACAAGCAGTCTTCCTACTATTTTACAGATGAATCTCTCACCTACATACATATATACATAACCACATCCTTGAGCCAATCAACTTAAGAAATTGTTCTAAAGGTTAAGTCTATAAAACTTACTCTAAATTTTTGAAGTTCAAATATGAAGTATATTTTAATATTTCAATGCTATTTTAATCTAATTTCCATCTTTTTCTTTTTACCACTTATTTTTCAACTTTAATGACTACAGCTATTAAAGGAACACACATCTTACATTTATCATGTAAATAAATAGCCCTACAGAAGCGTCTATATTATACTTAAGCCATTCACCATTTCCAACAGAATATGCCAGTTAAGTGGTCATAAATATTAATAAGTAACTATATAGGACATTAAAGCATACTAGGAACAAGAATAATGCAACCTTATATTTTAAATAACACCTTAGAATTTACAAAGCATTTCTATAAATACTATCCCACTGGATCCTCAATTCCACTACAGGTGCTACTCCAGGCTTATCAATAAGGAAAAGGAGTGTCAAAGAGGTTATCTGTCTTAAGTCAGAACAAGAATCCAAATTTGTTGCTATTCATGTAATTGATCCCAAACCATAGGCAGTGACTAACACAACTGATGCTGGTCTATATTTTCTGCTCTTTATTCCTGTCACCTGAATAAAAATAAGAAAAAAAAACTTCAGTTTCTATCCTGTCATTATCAAAGATCAAGGTACCATAGAACTGCATGAAAACAAACATTCGAGTAATCTCTTAAGATTAATAAAATTTAAAAAATATTTACTCAGAAGCCAAGAACACTAAGAAAAAATATATATTACCTTGGGAGTCAGTTTCGATGATTCTCCCTGGATAGAATTTAACTTATAATGTTTGAAAATTATAGAAAGACTTTTGTGATTATTCAAGCCATAGAAATGACAACCTAAGTTTTAAATCAAATAAACTAGTTACTTAGACTTTTAAAGGCAGTCATGTCTGTATAAGATCAAGATACAAAATAAACTTACATGACACTTCAGAAAACATAGTCTTTTTGCTTCCAGACACAGTAGAAAAGTCAAAACACTTAATCTTCAATTTCTAGCCATCTATAAGGAAATCAGCAAGGTCTAAGGAGCAAAACCCAACAGTCCCAAAGGTAACACAGCTGAAGGACTTCAGATAAGTGACTTGGCCTCTCTATATCTTCCTCACCCATAAAACAAAGCCACTATCTGTCAAATCTACCTCAAAAAGTTATAAATAACAAAATGAGACAACAAATATGAAGATCTCAGTAAAATGAAAGGTACAATTAAAAACCAGCCATTTGTTAAAAATCTAATGCAATGGCTCTAAGTCTCCAAGAAACTTCTCAATGAGGCTCATGAAAATCTCATCAAAAGTCCTTTTAATTGCCATGACCCTGAAGAAGAATGTTCTTTTGAGTAAAACCAGGATGAAATATTAAAAGAACTTTGTACCATACTATAATACTGCATATTGTCAAGTGTGATCAGTCACTGGTGTTGCTCTGCTAACAAAATCAATTTATACATACTTTACAAAACTTCATAACAATGTAGAATATTTTCTTTTCTTTTTTTTAGTGACAAGGTCTTATTCTGTCACTGGGCTGGAGTTCAGTGGTCCAGTCACAGCTCACTGTAATCTCGACTTCCTGGGCTCAAGTGAGCCTCCTGTCTCAGCCTCCCAAGTAGCTGGGATTACAGACACATGCCACCATGCCTGGCCAGTTTTTGTACTTTTTATTTTTATTTGTAGAGATGAGATCTCATTGTGTTGCCCAGGCTGGTCTCAAACTTCTGGGCTCAAGTGATCCTCCTGCCTCAGCCTCTCAAGGTACTGGGATTATAGACGTGAGCCACCATACCTGGCCAAAAAAATTATTCTTAAGTACCTGCACAGTATTTGCCAACACTTTAAACAAAATCTGATCATTTTTGTAAGAACCATTAATGTCAATGTTTAAGAATAATCAGAAGATTCATCATCAAAACATCTTTGGACATGTAACCTACAAAAGTATGCCTTTATATTCGAATTAAAATTTCACTAAAGTTATATATTAACAATCAGTATACATTTAATAAGATTCATTTTTCTACTGCATTAGGAAACATTATCTATTGTACTTACTTCTGTATAACATTTTGCAAGCTCAACATCATACCCAGTTCTCCTTTCATCTTCTCTCTGTTCGCACGGCATTCGGCCAAGTATCGAAGAGCCTACAGCAGAAACAGCAATAGGTTAATTCACCTGTCCAGACGATTCAAAAGTAAAACCACCACTAACTTACAGCAAAGAAAAAGAGAGAAAACCAGGTTTTTGTTTTTAGAATCAACTGGCATTCATTCAAGCGTGTAGAAACTTTCCTTTAAATGTGATGACCAGAGCAATTCCTTAGGGAAGAAATGATCCTCTGAGCTGGAGTAGCTAAATCTGCTCTTTGAAATGAAGGTTCCTAACTTATCTGCAAGGTCAAAGTTAGGTTGTTCTAGGTTTATTTTCACCACTTCATCTTGACAAGGATACAACGAACTATATTACATTTATTAATTTCAGGGCGTAGTCCCAGTAGCGATCATTTCCGTAAAGAAATGTCATACATTAATTAAAATAAATTGCTAAGAGGGAGAAAACATATAACCACCTTTATGGAATGAACTGATCCTCCTGGTTTTACTACAATTCACCTTCAAAATGTGTGTTTTTTTCAAATTGAAAAACAAGAGTTTTTCAATTTTCTATTTTATGAGTTTAAGAATTTAAGAATGAGTTTAAGAATGAGTTTTTTAAGAGTTTTTTTAAGAGTTTTTTATGAGTTTTATGAGTTTTTTAAGAGTTTGAGTTTAATAATTTTCTATTTTATGAGTTAAGAACTTTTCTAGGAATTTTTAATATTTAAAATACATTTTTACAAGAATTCCTTTCACATGTTGCTTCTTTAGGGATCTCATTTAGCTGTTCCCCCTTTACACCTAAATACTGCTATCATCTACAGGCCTGCTTAGCACTCATTATTCACTGAAGACTTTGGTATCTGATTCTCAGGGCAATACTTCTGTGGACTCCACCACCTACTACCCTGCCAGCTCAGTGCCACAAACCTTTCACATTTCTACTGGTTATTTACCTTCTGTTTCCAAAGTTCCTGGTCATTATTGAAAATGTACCATCCATGAAATCACAAATTCAACAACCTCTGATTATAGTCTCCGATCTTTTCTGCACCTACTCTTATTGTGACTTCCACTTCAGCCCATAAAGGATGCTGAAGAAACTGCCCTCCCTCCATAAAAAAACTAAGAAACAGGACAACATATATAAAATGCCTATTTTCAGCCAGTGGACAAGAGGTAGCATAGGACTGTAATCCCTGAGAGAAGAGGAAATGATGAGGTAGGCACTTCAATTTCCCCACCATACTGCTTTGGAGGCAGTTTCCAGACTGCAGCACAGGAAGGGGTAATCCAAATGGAACCCAACGGTCTTGCTGAGTTTAGGAAGTAGAGATCAGACATGGGGAAGCTGAGGCAGCTAGAATCTGCAGAGCAGAATAACAGAGAGGAGGGATGTGCACTAGCATGAGAGTTCCAGAGACTGACAGAGGTGTGCCCAAGAATCTTTGGTTGAATGCTGATCTACCTATGCCTGGGATAAAAGGCTACAGGGCTACGGAATAAAATCACCAGAAAGTAGGAAAAACAATTCCTGGAGCTCACAATGGGCTGGGAACAGTTTGCACCTGGCTGGTGGTATTCCAAAGACCTTACAATAAATGAAGCATCACGGAGAATCCTTAAAATAACGTTACCCTAACAGTGGAGATATCATAGCATAAAGGCTGCTTTGGATCCACCCTAACAAAACCCAAAAGCAAGCCTTGACAGAATCAAACTGATCCCAAGAAATTTAATGTCAACCCAAAATAAATTTCAAGAATATTTATAGAAATATAAAAAAACCCCAAAAGCCCCAAACCATAAAATGTGTAATGTCTGGCACCTGATTAAAAATTACCAGGCGTGAAAAGCAGAAACATATAACCCATAACAAGGAGGGAAGAAAGCAATCAATAGAAACAAACCAACATATAATAGAGATGATGAAATTAGAAGATAAGGGAATTAAAAAGTTATAAATATGTTCCATAGGCTAAAGGATAAGAACGAAAACATGAACATGGTGATAAAAGAAACAGAAGATATTAAAGAGACCCAAATGTAACTGCTAGAGGACAAAAACATTACATATATTCAAAATGAAAAGCACACTGAATGGGATTAACAGCAGATTAGACATTACAGAATACAAAATCAGTGAACTTTAAAATGAAGCAATGGAAACTATCCAAAATGAAGCACAAAAACGGGGAAAATACTTGAATGAATAAAAAAAAAAAAAAAAGGAGCAGTGCAACAGTGTCTTGTGGGACAACAGAAAGTAACTAACACACATGTAAGTGGAGTCCCTGGAGAGGAGTAGGAGGGAGGAGATGAAAAACTTTTGAAAAAATAATGGATGACAATTTCTCAAATCTGATGAAAATTAGAAACTCACAAAAATCCAAGAAGCCCAACAAATCCCAAGCAAAACGACAACAACAAAAAACAAAATACAAAGAAAACCATCCATATCAAGCATATCATAATCATTTGTTGAAAAACAGTAATAAAGTCTCAGAAGAGCCTCCAGTCCTTTGGAGAGCAAAAAAAATAAGAATTACAACACTTTTCTTATTAGAAATATACAGGCCAGGTGGGCGGATTGCTTGAGTTCAGGAGTTCAAGACCAGCCTAAGTAAGAATGAGACCCCACCACCACCACCACAAATAGAAAAATTCACCAGGAATCATGGTGCACTCCTGTAGTCCCAACTACTTGGGAGGCTGAGGTAGCAGGATCACTTGAGCCCAGGAGTTTGAGGTTGCAGTGAGCTACAATGACACCACTGCACTCTAGCCAGGGTGACAGAGCGAGACACTGTCTCAAAAAAATAAAAAGGAAGGAAATATACAGGCCAGAAGACAATGCAGTGATATCTATTAAAGTACCACGGAAAAAATCACTAGCAAAGCTTTATTACGAGAAATGTTGAAGGAAGTTCTTCAGGCAGGAAAAATAAATGACACCAGTTGAAATCTGAATCTAAAGGAATGAAGAACACCGTAAATTATAAAAATGAAGTAAATATAACAGGCATTTTTAAAATTTTAATCTCTTTAAAAGATAACTGATTGTTTAAAGCAAAATAAATATATACTGTAGGTTTTTAAACATGTAGAAGTAAAATGTATGACAATAATAGCACAAAGGATAGGAGGAAGAAATGGAACTATACTGGTGTATGATTCTTACACTATACATGAAGTATGTGATTCATTTAAAGGTAGACTGTGACAAGATAAAAATGCATATTGTAAAACCTAGAAGAACCACTAAATAAAAACAAAAGGTTATACTAATAATAAGCCAATGGTGACAATAAAAAGGGAATTATAAAAACAACACGCCTGTTCTTCAACCACATTAGGAACTTGCACACACTGAGCCTTCTATTCTCTTGTTAGCTCTGTCCCTCCCTTCCTATTCAGCCTACCACCTACATTCTATCATTTCACCCAATCTCTTGCCAAGATTCTAAACTCCTTTGCATAATTGTTCTGTCAAGCTTAACTTGGCCAAATCTAACTATCTGGCTCTCAGGGACTACAGCAGGCCTGAAGCAGGGAAAAAAAGAGTTTCATAACCAAGTTGTAAGTATCATCTCAATTCAGTGTTACCAAACTAATTAGCCCCTCCACAGTGCTGAACAATTTTACCATTCTCCTGAGTTAGCAATGTTTCCCATTTTCTGTAACTATGACAGTCTTCTCAAACCTCTCCCACTCTAGTAGCCGTTGCCTTCTGAACTTAGACATGTTCAAGTCTAATCTATTAAAAAAAAGAAAAAAAGACTTCCTTTAGCCCCAACTTCCTAACTAGGGGACATGCCATTTTTCCCATTTGTTACTACTGTTCTCTCTTATATCAATGTCTCTTTTGCCTCCTAAACTTCACGCTGGGAAAGCAAAATAGGAAATTTATATTATATACCTTTGATTTTCCAAAAGAAAAAGCACAGATATTTTTTGTACAAACTTGTGAAATTAGACTAAATGGGGGAATTTATGACTCATTAAGTAAAGGAAGATGAGTAAAATTTCTATTAATTTTCTTTTAAACTTTTTTTGTTATGAAAATTTTAGAACACACAAAAGTAGAGAAAATTGTGTGGTGACTTCATGTATTAATCATTCAGCTTCAACAATTATCAACCATCTGGCAATTTTGATTCACCTATCTCCCATGCTCATAACCACACTAGAGTATTTTACAGCAAATTTCAAAGAATGTATCACTTCATTTATAAATACATCTCTAAGAAATTATTTGTGGCCAGGTGCCAGCAGCTCACACCTGTAATTCCAGGACTTTGGGATGCTGAGGCGGGAGGATCACTTGAAATCAGGAGTTCAAGACCAGTCTGGACAACATAGCAAGACCCTGCCTCTACAAAAAAATTTTTAAGAAATTAACCAGGCATGGTGGTATGCACTTGTAGTCCTAGCTACTCAGGAGGCTGATGTGGAAGGATTGCTTGAGCCAAGGAGTTCGAGATTGCAGTGATATTAATCATGTCACTGCACTCCAACCTGGGTGACACAGTGAGATCCTCTCTCCAAAAACAAAAAAATTATTCATTTATTTCATTTTTATTGTTAAGATATGGTTTACTAATGTGTTAATATTTCAGCAAAGTTATTGCAAGGGGTTTAAAAGGCAGGCAAACACACTATTACAGGCTGTAAACTAACAAAAGAGTTTTACACAATTAAAATATTAAACAAATGGTATACTAAACATTGAAGTTTCAAAAGGGAGGGTGGGAGCAGGTGAGGGATGAAAAATTACCTGTGTTACAATGTACATTATTTGGGTGAAGGGTATCCTAAAGCCCAGACTTCACCACTATATGATATATACATATAATGAAATTCAACTTGTACCCCCCACATCTATTAAATGTTTTTAAAAAGGAAAAAATAAATATTACACAGACATATGGGATTTATTGAATAACCATCAGACCCATAAAAGAAATTAAATATGGGCCAGGCACAGTGACTTATGCCTGTAATCCTACCACTCTGGGAGGCCGAGGCAGGAGAATTACTTGAGGTCAGGAGCTCAAGACCAGCCTAAGCAAGAGCAAGACCCTATCTCTACTAAAAATAGAAAAATTAGCTGGACTACAGCCTGTAGTCCAGCTACTCGAGAAGCCGAGGCAAGAGGATCACTTGAGCTCAGGAGTTTTAGGTTGCAGTGAGCTACGATGATGCCACTGAACTCCATCTGAGGCGCCAGAGTGAGACTCTGTCTCAAAAAGAAAAAAAAAGAAAAAAAAAAAAAAGAAATTAAATCTGAAAGATTAAATCCAGCATCAGCCATTATATCTCTGAAAGTAAAACTTTTAACCATTTAACTCTAATATATTTCTTAACTTTCTCCCAAATATAGTGCTCTCAAAGATGAATGAAAGGCATAAGAATCCCCAATGCTAAGAACTATACAGCTAAATGAAGAACTAGAAATATTCTCAGACTTGTGAGTTCTACTTAGAAACAACTTACTATACCTGAGCCAATCGTAAGATTTCTGTGCATTTAATACTGCATATGAGGAAATTCTATTAGTCATAAGGTTTGCCAGTAGGAATAGTTAAAAATTAGCAATGTACAGTATTATTCCTATCAATTTTTTTCTCATAAATTATATTGAAAACAAAAATTTAACTGAAATGTTTATTATACTTGCTTATTACAGATTCAGGGACACACCAGGGACATTTATGTGTTTGATGGCTTAGCATCCACTTGCTTGTCCTTACCTATTTTTATAACAAACAAGCAACACATACCACATCTTCCCAACATTCAAGGTAATGCAATAATAACAAAATTCTCCAGAGAAAATGACTGGAAATTGCATTAAATGCTGCTTTAATTAGGAAGCTACTTTTTAAAAGATTAATTTAACGAAAATACTATTGATAATTTCTTGCAAAAGCAATAATGATTCATCAATAATCTACTAGCTGATCATATTCATTTCCAGCTATCTAAAAAATATGTTTATTGCTGACTTGTTCAAATCAGGTCCACTTACTACACTTGGCTGATAATTCCCTTAAGTGTCTTTTAATCTATAACGGTTACTGCCATCCCTCTCCTCATCCCAACTGCCATTCTTTTCAAGGCCATTTATTATTGAAGGAACCAGGTTATCTGTTCTCCAGAAATTATCACATTCTGGATTTATCTGATTTCCTTTGCTGTTTTTTAACACATTTCTCTAGCCCTAATATTTCCCATAATTATGACAGATCCTTCTGCTTTTTTAGCCATGATTTTGCATATTTTTCTCTTTCCCTCTTTTTCTTTTTTATAATTAGCTTTCTCAGGTTAAACCTCTTATCTTTCCTTCTCATCTTATAGTAAAACAAGTGCTACGTTTATCAACTAATGGATGGATAGACAGAACATGGCATGGCCATATAATAGAATACCATTCAGCCATGAAAAGGAAAGACGTGCTGATAAATGCTACAATATGGATAAGTCTTAAAAACATTATGCTAAATGAAAGAAACTAGTCACAAAAGGTCACGTTATATGATTCTATTTATAAGGAAAATGTATAGGCATTTTTGTCAGAATAGGTAAATATAGAGAGACAAAAAGGAGATTAGTGGTTGCTTAGTGATGGGGGTCAGGGACTAGGGAGTAATAGGTAGAAAGTATAGGGTTTCTTTTTGAGGTGATAAAAATGTTCTAAAGTTGATTACAGTGATGGTTGCACAACTCTGTGAATATACTAAAACCCACTGACTTGTGCAACTTAATTGGGTATTTTATGATGGTATGTGATTTACATCTTAAAACCTGTTATAAAACAAAAACAAAACCAGTGCCTTTTTGAGTGTCTATACTGACATGATACAATCCTCAAGACTTCATGTTAAATGAAAAGAGGAAATTGTAGAACATTCCATGCATGTAGTATGCTACCATTTGTGTTAAAGAATAAAAACAATGTGGAATGCTACCATTAATATAAAAGGACTATACACATACATATATGTTTGTACATACAGAAATACAGACTATAAATTGCTCTATAGTCTCTTTCAAATTTTTACCACATCATCTAATACTTTTTCAAATTCTTAACTACAGAAATAAAACACCAAGACAAATTACTAAAAGCAACTTACAAGCAAAGCCGAGTGGACGACAGGGGGGTTAGGATGGTCCATAAATAAAATCAGGCCAGGCAGACATCCCTGATCCTGGACGATGGCTCTTCTATTTAATGGATCTGCTGCTAGATCCCGTAGCTGGTTAACTACCGATAGAGCATCGGGTTCTTCGCTCATGGTGGAGGAGGAAGAATTCATCTTCTATGCTATGCACATGAATAAAATCTTCTTAAATTCTGTAGAAAAGGTTTGCAAAATTAGTTCTAGGCTGTTGAGGTATATTATGGCATTTGTTAAATAACTAGGATTACAACACCTTTAGAAAGAAGCAGATGATTCTAAATCACACAAAAACTTAAGAATTGGCAACTCTACAGTTTGAGAAAAGTAAAATGAACATAAAATGAGTGAAGAAATTTATGTGTGCACAATGTTTAAAGAACATATGTCATCCTCAATATTCCAATAAATTCCTTCTTAGCAATACATATTTTAACACTAAAGTCACAATACGCAAGATCTTTACAGTTCAAGCCTGTAACCTTCACTATACTTCTCAAACTGTAACACTGCCAGTGCTTTTCTTCCTCTAGAACATTTCTAGGCCTAAAACAAGTGCCTCAGGGAAAAGTGGTTAGCTGACAGCTTTTTTTTCTCATTCATCTTTGAACAAAAACTCAGCATACGGAGTCTACAAAAGATATAATGCCTTTGGAAAAAGGAGGCCAGCAAAAAAGGCTGTAAACCAAGAAGGGTAATATGCCTGTACCTCAGGCCAACAGAGTTTGAAAGATGACAGTGATTCTGGACTGAATCTAAGCACATGTGTTCATCTGAGTGTGCCATATTCTACTGCCTAATACAAAAGTAAGAATAGGAGGAATGAAATAGAATTTGAGGCAACTCATTTGCCAGATGAGGAAACAATCACACAGAAGTTCAATAATTTTCCCCAGCTCACAAAAGCTAATTAGTATAGAACTCAGCTAAAATCTTATTTACTATTTCCTAAATTGGTCAGCAGTCTTTCCACTTTTCACACAGTCCTTTTAAAGTCAGCATATTTTTTTTCCATAAAAGTAAACAGCGTATTTTAAAAATGCAACATGCTAGACATACAAAAGCCAAAGAAACGAAATATCAAGAATGAAACTTCATATATGCAGGAAGTTAAAAACAGTAACTTCAATTGACCAAATTTCACAGTACAATCTTATTAGGAAGAACATAAATGTATAAATACTTTCCACAAATTAATGAGTTTAATGTTAATTTCAATAACAATGCTAACTGTGAGGGCAATAGGGACAAGGTTATTCTGTAAGTCCAGAAAAGCTATTAAAATCATTTTGAAGGAAAAAGGTAATAAAACAGAACTGGCTTACAACATATCAAAATACACAAAGCTATTATATACGCAGTAGTACTGACTGGGGTCAAGAGAAGAGATAAAGATATTCTCCCAATAAAGTTATTTACACATTCAATGTAAGAAAGAAGGCTCAACTGAATCAGACCCAGGATCCATCACTGGATAACTGTGATTTTTAGGAAAATCCTTTAAGCTTTGTCTCAGTTTCTTCATCTATAAAATGGGGTGAATTATAGCAGCTATCAAAGAGCTTACTGTCCAGATGAAATGCCAATACATGTAAAAACAATATGCACTAGTGCCTAGCACATAGTAAATGCTCAATTACCTTGATTTACTTATTCCACATTATAGTCATAGATCATAACATCGCTCTGTACTCCAAATATATATAATTATAAATTGTCGATTTACAATAAAATTTTTAAAATCAAGTAAATCAGGGTAAAAAAAGAACCAAATACTCTGTATGAGGGCCTTTTACATACAATATTGGCCTTGTACTTGGAAAGTTCCATTCTCATCTAAGGAGTCATTAGATAATTATTCAGAACAATCCTGATAAAATTACAGCCTTCTTATTCCTTTGAGATGAACAAAAATTAAAATAGTTAAAACTTCTAATCTTTAAGGAGTACTGATAAGGAGTGGGCTCAATCAAGGTCTGCCTAGGAAAGGGTCAGGACTACCAGGCAGCATCAAGGATCTTAGCTAATATAGTCAGCCCTCTGTCTCCTTGGCTTTCACATCCTGAGAATACTGTACAGTATTTTCGATCTGTGGTTGGCTGAATCCAGGGATGCCAAGGGTCAACTGCCTAAGAGGCAGAAGCTGCGGTCAAGGGCTGCATTTCCTATGGCATTTAAATGAAGGTAAGAAAAGCAAAAAGAAACTACAATTTGCCTCCCAAATTAGAAGGATTTTATATAAAACTTCAGGAGATAACTCCTCACTGTTAAGATTCATTTTGCTTTCTTTTAATATTCTTGATGATAGCAAGTTACTCCGACATCCATTTCTAACTACCACATTGCCTGAATTCTGTTAAATGATCAACATTTTTGTCATAAAACATATTTTATAAGAGATAGCTATGGAACAGTTAAGAAAATGGCAATGATAAGGAGAAGTTATAACTTTAAGTGCAGGTCATTTTGTATTTTTGTGTTAATTCTATCAATTTCACACGAACACTTAAATGTCTGCCTTCAAAGGCTGGAAAAAAATGTTTTAAAATGATTATTTCAGGATTAATTCTATCCTACCCTCTCTATTCCCAATTTGGTAGACTACAAAATAATTTTTAAATAACCTGAAATACACTGATCTGAGCACTTTTACAGCAGCCAAAGAACTATACTGCAAGTAAAAAAAAAAAAAAAAAAAACTCTCTTCTCCTACCTTCTTTTACAATTAGTACTGCATTAAGCTCAAGGGAAAATAAATTTTTCTCTAGTTGTGTTTTTATCCAAAATACTAACACCAAGAAATGTGGACCTAGACAGAATAAACTGGGTTTACAGTTAAAAAGCCAATTCCTAGGCCCTACCCAATCTTAAGTAGGAATCTTTGGAGATAGGGCTCAAGACTTATTTTAATAAGCACACCAGGTGATTTCTGTGGCAAAAAAGAACCAGTAAAACTTTATGCTGGTTTATAAATGCATGTCTTTTTAACATTCCTATGAACACATGAAAAAAACCCTATGCATTAAAACTTTATAAGAGACTTTCTTTAATTACTGAACAACATGAGATTATGTGAATTTAGGACTAGGTTTCAGTTTTATTACCAGATAACTAAATTAATGAACTGGAAAAACCACTAGGAATAGCATATCTACCCCTTCCTTCCAAAGAAACTGATTGGAAACTCTCGATCAATGGAACAAAATTGTGTGAGAAAACTATAGTGGTCAATTAGTGTGTGCACAGACTGTGTATGGTTATAAAGAAAAGGGTCTTAAATTTTATTTGTCAGCAGTAGTATTTAACATTGTTTGGTCTG
Source organism: Lemur catta (assembly GCF_020740605.2). Classification (NCBI taxonomy): domain Eukaryota; kingdom Metazoa; phylum Chordata; class Mammalia; order Primates; family Lemuridae; genus Lemur; species Lemur catta. The sequence continues at coordinate 86,078,595 of NC_059136.1, read as the reverse complement.
CTTTTTACTTTTAAGACCAGCACTTGATGTCATACAAGATAGTTTTGAATCACTGTTTAAATATTCATGTATATTTTAAGATTTGTGGCTGCTAAACTAAAATTGCCAATACAAACATTTTTAAAAAATCATGGCCTCACTAGCAAATGATGAAATTGTGAAAAAACTTTTTCCTTGTCTATGTTCCAGTCTTATTAGAACACAAGTGGATGTACTGCGTATCTTTACTTTCTCTTTTGTTTAGTTCAATTTGGACAAACAAATCATTATTAGACAATGAATGCTTCCCAACCTTCAATGAGCACTCTGATCACCTAAGGGATGATCTTGCTAAAAAGCAAATTCTGATTCAGTAAGTGAGGTGGTGCCTGAGTCTTCATTTCCAACCAGCTTCCAGGTGAGGCCTACGCTGCCTGTCAGGAAGTCACACGTTGAGAAGCAAGGATAGTACATGTGAGACACCTGTAATTGGGAAGATGCTGAAAGATTTTCTTTTCTTTCAGCCGAGATTCACCATTCAACTCATAGAATTATTTAGCTCTCACATGCTAAGAGCTGCAGAGGGTATACATATAACCTAAATCCTTACTCAGTTAAGCGAGCTTTAATAAAATAAGCATTGAGATCAAATCTGGATTTCCCCTTACTCAAAGATTATATTTAACTTTGAGAAGTTGGGTTAACTCCTCCGAACCTCAGCTTCCTCACATAACAATCCTGAGCGGTTATCAAGATCAAAGACAATAAGAACACGAGATGATAAAATAGAACCCTGGCAATTACCAAACCAGAACAATACTTGATCCTATGGGAACTTCTATTCCGCCAGGTGTTGGAGGTATCTTCAGCGCTGTCCTGACACTTCAGTACACTACGTATCACGAGAGGAGTTGCTAACAACACAAATAACCCCAAGAACAGCTTTTTAAATACAGACATGTGGACCCTGGTCTCTCTTGACTTAAGCCAAACACAACTATGTCCTCCCACTCTTAGGAGAAATGCAGGTCCACAAAACTAATAGAAAGTTACCAAAGAATAACCTGGAGAAATGAAGAAAAGAGGAGATGCCACCCACTAATAATGTTAGCGCTAGTATAAGTCGGGTGTGAGGGGGGCGGAGAGGAAGGGAACAAAGCTAACATTTTCACGGGACACATGGGAGCAGGCCGTTCTCAGTCGCCTCCATGGGACGCACTGCTGGGTTCCGACAAGAAGGCAGGCGGAACGCCCCCACCCAGGTGGATTCTCCGCCGTGGTGCAGGTGCCGCTTTCCGCGGCCTTCCCGACTGCATAGCTTTGTCTGCCGCCCATGGACCCTACATACCGCTCCAGTCTTAGGAGTCCAGAGCCTGCCGCACCATCAGGGCTACACCTACGGATGAGGTAGAGGGACCCGGGCGGCGCGGAGCGAGTCCCTCCGTTCGCACCCCGGCCTCGGCGACCGCAAATAACCTGACTAGCTCAAAGAACCAAAAAGAGAAAAAGCGGTGGTGGCGAAACGCTCTGCAGGGACTCTCCCAGTGACCCTGTCACCTCCATCAGTTCTGCCCTCTCATTGGCTGGTAATGAGCCCAACGAGAGGATAAAATGACCAATCAGTAAAGGTGTTTTTAGAGTGAAGCGCTCATTGGTGGTTTAGGCAAATACACCAAGGGTTTCGGGGACGCATCCAATAAGGACCCGGGAATATTAGATTGGACCTCGCGACTCTCCGTCCAGTAAGCACTAACCAAAGAGTTCGATTCCAGTTAAGAAACCATCGCGTTTTCCTTACAGTTCCAGCGCCTGCCGGAAAGACTTCTCCGCTTGTGCGCACAGAAATTGAAATTGAATGTGTCTTCTTTAGCAACTCTTTCAGTTCTAATAAAGCAATTTCGTAATATTTCATTTAGCTTTTGTAAGTCTTAATTCATAATCTTTTAAAAATTTTTGAGTTTTTTTTATGAACGTTAGCTCTATATTAGGATTTCGTTCATTTCTTCTTGGTGCCTACTGTCTCCCTAGCAGCGCGAAGGCTGCACAGTACAGGTTTTGTTTAAGTAGCAATGTTTTTTTGGAACGAATTTCCTTTCTTTCTTGTAAGAGCATTTTGATCAGGTACAATTTTCTCAAATTCGTCTTGCAGTATTTTTTTTTAATATTGTCTTCTATTTAGCTTATCAAAATAAGAATTTAAATACTTGTTTTGTATATGGCAGTCACTGTGTTGTTATATTTTTGTTGTATTTTGTTATATTTGTTTTGTTTAGGTATAGATTTTAATTTTTAAAATTTCTCTAAATATAAGCGTAATCTTAACCCTCGGGCTAGTTTTTGAGAATAGTGTACCCATTGCACTCCGTAACCCCACTGAACAGATTCTGGATTCTCTCTTTTACAAATTGATTCTGCCACGTATCTCGTATATATTAAAGTCAAAAGGAATATGAGAGGCCTCTAACGAGGAAAGAGTGTGGATGAGAACAAATATCCCAGACTGTGCTAAATATTAATATCTCCTATACTTTGTCTGTAAGTGAATTAAAAAAACAAACGCTTACTTCTCCTTCAAGTTCTTTACGTTCCCTTGCTCTTGGTTATCCTCTTCCTCTTAATACACTCAGGAAAACAGGAGCAAAGTAAGCTAAGTAGAAAACAATTACTGGTTTCTTTCACAGTATTTGACGTATAGCAGAAACAAGTCTGGCATGGTTTCTGTTTCCTAAAGCCACAGGAGGGAGTGGTGCTAGGTTAACTTTGAGTCTGAAATAAAAAGAAAGATGGTGGGAAATGTCCAGTGGTAGAAGCACCAACCTGATTTGTAACAATCAGCCAGACTTATGATCTGCTGGAATTGGGGGGGAGGGGAAGGGAAAAGAAATTGTAAATGTAGAAATCTGTAAAAAAGTAAATATAAGAAGTCCAAAGGACACAGCTAGGTTAAACATACCCTATCTGATTGAGTAAATGAAATTTTGTAGAGTATTGTTATTAAAGACAACTCAAAAACCCAGAAGAGTAAAGTTGCTATTTTTGCTAAAGTTAATTTGTATATTAGAAAGGAAAAAGACATTTGGGATTTTCCCAACTAGTAATTTATGGCAGAGGTTTTGGGTAATGTCCAGACTTTATGGAACTTTACGTTCCATAAAGTCTTTGTCTTTTGGAAGTTCACCCAAAACTTTACGTTCCATAAAGTCTTTGTCTTTTGGAAGTTCACGATCTAAAATTAAATGTAAGCTGGGTGCAGTGGCTCATGCCTGTAATCCCAGCACTGGAGGCCAAAGAAGAAGGATCACTTGAGCCCAGGCATTTGAGAACAGCCTGAGCAACATAGCCAGACCCGGTCTCTACAAAAATTATAAAATTAGCGGACATGGTGGCTTGCCTCTTAGTCCCAGCTCCTTGGGAGGCTGAGGCAGGAGGATTGCTTCAGCCCAGGAGGTTGACGCTGCAGTGAGCTATGATCACACCACTGCACTCCAGCCTGGGTGACAGAGTGAGACCCTGTCTCTTAAATAAAATAACTAAATTAAATAAAAAATAAATAAATGTAATCATGCCTCTGCCATTAAAACATTGAAGAGACTGATTCTTCCTGCAAACTGCCATTATAGAATAGAAGACTGGCATTAAAAAGCATGGGATGTATTCAAAAAATTACCAGTTTCCTAAACACCTATGGATTACAAGCCACAGGAAGGTCTTTAAGATTTTAATAATTTATATTCCCATATTAAAAATGTCTGAAGTTGACACCAGTGAAGTTGTACTACCTGTCATTATGAGTCATTGCTTGTTCTTAGCCTCAGATATCTTGCCACGGGACACAGCTGGAATGTCAAGTTTCTCAATAGCTGTGTTGCTTAAGACACATAATTCAGATACTGGCAGTTTCATTCATTCAATTATTTAACAACCATTTTTCAGATGCATACAATGTGCCAGAGACAGTCTTATATACGGATTCAAAGATAAGGAAAATCATAATCCCTGCCCTTAAAAGCTAATGGGGTAAGGAGCTCAAGGGCAATGGTTTCCAAAACTTTTTGATCAACACTTGCAACTTGAAAAAAAATATTTTTGAGCATATAGCTCTGATATATGTGTATGTATTCGTAAATTCTATGTATGCACTATCAAACTAAAATGTAGATTTAAAAACATGTCAAAATGGAAATTTTTAAAAGATAAGAAATATTTGAAGGCATGAGATGGAATTCTTTTAAAAGAAAAAAAAAGATAAGAAATAAGTGGAAACTCTCGGCCGGGTGCGGTGGCTCACGCCTGTAATCCTAGCAATCTGGGAGGCCAAGGTGGATGGATCGCTTGAGGTCAGGAGTTCGAGCCCAGCCTGAGCAAGAGCGAGAACCCGTCTCTACTAAAAATAGAAAGAAATTATCTGGCTAACTAAAATTATATATAGAAAAAAATTAGCCGAGCATGGTGGCGCATGCCTGTAGTCCCAGCTACTCGGGAGGCTGAGGCAGTAGGATCGCTTAAGCCCAGGAGTTTGAGGTTGCTGTGAGCTAGGCTGACGCCATGGCACTCACTCTAGCCTGGGCAACAAAGCGAGACTCTGTCTCAAAAAAAAAAAAAAAAGAAAGAAATGGAAACTCTGGCTAACCATCTAGATGGAAATAAAATTGGATCCATATATTGCATCATTTACCAAAAAAAGTAAATTCCAGATGTATTAAAAACTCAAATCTTGGAGACTACATATACAACCTAAAAGTAAGGGATAAACTTAAATAAAACTAGAAATCTGGAAGTTAATAAAGAGGTTGGGCACAGCGGCTCATGCCTGTAATCCCAGCACTTTGGGAAGCCAAGGCAGGAGGATTGCTTGAGCCCAGGAGTTCGAGGTTGCAGTGAGCTATGATCATGCATGCCACTGTACTCTAGCGCAGGCAACAGAGTAAGACCCTGTCTCAAAAAAAAAAGTAGAATGTTTTAGTAAATCATGATATATCTGGAAGCCATGGACCATTATATGTAACTATTAAGAAAAATAGAGGTATAAGAGAAGACTTGGAAAAATTTCCACATTAGGTGATAAAAATAAAGTGCTGAAAAGTATATATATTATGATCTCATTTTTGAAAACAATAACAAATCAAATCCTATACAAGATTATAGAAGTATATATCTTTATATATTATTATATGAACATGGAAAATAATAGAGAAAGATATAATGTAGGCTTTTAGCATATATTACCAGAATGAGTGGGACAGGATCTGGGAGATAGGAGCCCACCACACAAAGAAAAGGTAAAAAAAAGTTAACTGGGGAAGGGTATGTGGGTAAATGTGGTTTCATATACAATGTGATAAGTTTGCATTAAGTGAAGTCATATATGTAAATATAATAAAATGTTGTCAACAGCCTTAACAAAAAGCTGTGAGCCAGGTTATAAAGAAGAAGGGTACTTAGCAGTTCAATGGGGGTCACAGGAACAGTTCCAATGAGGAGGATATATAAGTAAGACAGGAGGCTGGAGGGGTAACCAGTGAGCCTGAATTAGGAACTCATTGTCTGTAGGACATCATTTTCAAAAGCTACATGGTGCCATGTGGGTCAGACAAATCGTAGTTTGACCATTTTCTAGCTGTATGACTTTGGACTGGTCATGGGATTACTGAGGATCTCAGTCTCCTCTATAAGAAACAGAGATCATGGCACCTGCCTTCAAAGACTATTGTGGGAATTGAATAAAACAATATATATGACAGCACCTAGCCTGTGTCTAGAAGATGCTCCATAAATGTAAATTCAGTCCCACTTTTCTCTGTATAAAAATCTGTTCTCCAGAAAAGATCTGATAAAAGCTAATTTATTACAACAAAATTATGAGTGCTTACTGATACCGAAAAAAAAAGGAGAGAAATATTAATAAAAGAAAAAAGAAACATCACTGGCCACCTTTAGAGAATTTGAAGGAACCAACCTGTTTTTCTGAAAAGTGATAAATAAGATAATATTATGCATTATTCCAGACTCCCAGAATCTAAAAGAAAAAAATGAAGCATTAAACTTGCCTTTCTTAAATGAACTGTATTTCAAGGTAACAAAATAGTGGAAGAGTGGACATGGGATAATTCTGAAAACTGGTAAATATTAAGAAACAAGCATTCAATTTGCTTTACAAATGTACAAGGTATCTAACTAATAAATGAAAAGGAATGATAGAATATCACCATTTTACAAATCTTTAATGAGATCATGAATTCTAGATAATGACCATCAATAGCTGTTAATGTTACAAAGAGAAACACATGAACATTATATGCTTTCTGATAGAAATGCACACCACCACTGATGAAGTATTCTGGCCAAAAAACTGAATCTGAAACAGATCAGGCCTTTATAAGTAACTATCAGTTTATAGAAAATAAAAGGCAGCAAAGGAATTTGTTAAATGTCACCATAGGCATGTAATCAGCAAAACCGTAAATGTGGGAAATTTCTACAATACAAAAATATCAGTTTCTTCAACAAAACCAAAAAGTGTTGGGGAGGACAGGGAAGCTATAGACTAAAATAGATTTAATAGGCAGGGGGTGGGGGATTGCTGGGGGTAAGGAGGAAAGAAGGAAGCAACCTGCCAACCTAGTCGCCCCCATCTCCCACCCCCACTAAAAATAAATAAATAAATAAAATAGATTTAAGAGACATATCCAAATGTGTAGCTCTTTTTGGATTTGATTCAAAGAAGTCAACTACATTTTTTTGTAAAAAAGACCACCTAATAAATTTGAGAACTAATTTGATATTAAGAAATAATTATTAATGTTTTAGGTCTGATAATATTTTAGTAATGTTTAAAAAAGACTCCTTATCTTTTAGTGATATCCCCTGAAATATTAATATTTATGGATGGAATTACATACCTGAGTTACATACCTTAGTTTCAAAAGAATCAAAGATCCATGCCAGTGTAGACTCTAAAAAAAAAAAAAAATCAAAGCGGAGGAACAGGGAAGGCTATGGATTGAGAAACAGTAGCTATGAGCTGGTGATTATTAAAGCAGCTGATGAATTCATGAGGATTCCTTGGTGTTTTATTTGTTTGCTTATTTTGGCTTTTTTTTTTTTTTTTGAGACAAGGCTTCACTCTGTCACCAGGCTGGAGTGCAGTGGCATAATCATAGCTTACTGCAGCCTCAAACTCCCGGGCTTAAGCAATCTTAAGCAATCTTTCCACCTTGGCCTCCCAAAGTTCTGGGATTACAGGAGTGAGCCACTGTGCCCAGCCAATTCCTGGTACTTTTAACTTTTGTGCATGTTTGACATTTTCCATAATTACAATTTTAAAAACAAAACATAAAAAAAGAACTCTGCAGGTCAGGGTCAATCCCAAGAACTGGTTAAGAGAAAGGAATGTCACAATCTCTAAAGGCGGTGATATTTTCACCTATTTGGATACAGATCTTTTTTGTCACTTTACACACTGATCTGAGAAGAATAAAATAGTTTTCAGGTTCAGAACAACCAAATATACTCCAAGATGTATGATTGAATCAAAATAGCTCAACAATTCTCATTGGGCACCATGGTAAAAACTTTCATGCACTCAGAGATTTACATAATTAACACAAGATTAAAATGTTATTTTTTCCCAACAATAATCTGCCTTTAATAGTGATTAAAGGAGCTTTGAAGTCAATGGGCACTGCCCGTTTCTCTGACTCTCACCTCTTGTGAGATTAGCTTGGTCCACCAATTAGCCTTAACTAGCGTGTCCTGTAGCCCAACCTCTCCCAGACACATCCAGCCTCAACTTGTCTTAAAGCACCCTTCACAGGAACACTTACTTCATCACCCTACCCAATGGGCTTTTACAAACATCCAGAAAGTTTTCCTGGATTCTTGAGGCCCATTTCAGTGTGTTACATTTCTACAGAGAAGCAATTAGCACTGCAAAAAGAGCAGAACGAGAGGGGAAGGGTCTCAATTTCCAAAAAGATCTCACAAAAGAGTTGCAGATTATTCAACCTGTCTCACCAAATGGGGCTGTCATTAAGACAAACAGGCTGACGTGAAAATTTGTCTGTTCCCTACTTTACTAACCACTGGATCATAACCACACGAGCTGATTGTGTACCTTCATGGCTACTATTTTTATTGAGCCCTTGTGATAAGTAAGGTATTGCCCTGAACATTTGACAAATGTTATGAAATGGGACCTCAAGGCTTCTATTTGAGCTGTCTACTATTGCCACAGGAAATTAAGACCCAGGGAGGCTGACTGGCTTGCCCAAGGCCACACAGCTGGTCAGTGGCAGAGGCACATTTTGAACATGGGTCTGTCTGACTCTGAAGCCCACATACTTTCTACAACAGTATACAGCTTCACTGTCTACCAATACAAATAAATGAAAATCTGATCTTTTGTTAAAATCTCTACATGGAAGGAAGCTCACAATCAGCCTTGGCCACCTTTCTATTGCCTAATATACCTAATAATGGATAAATCTACTTGCCTAAATAATGGCATTATAGTGTTTTAATTTCCTATTAAAGAAGGAATTTGAAGGCACAAAAAAGATAAGTGACTCATTCAAGGCCACTTAGTGAATAAGAGAGCTCTAATTCTTTTTCCTCTTTTAAATGGAAACCTCCAAATAGCAGATGAAGTTTCAGTTATTCTGGATCCTGCCAAGAAAGCTGAGCCATTAATTTGGGTCAAGAACTCCAGGATCAAGTACACTAAAAAGAAAAGTCTATTTTCTTCTTATATATCCAAATGGATTGCCCTGCAACCTTCTACATTTGTTTCCAAACTTAGCTACGTAGAACAATTACCTGAGATTCTAGATAGGGGCCTGAACATATGTATTTTTAAACAGCTGCAATGTGAAATTTAAGAACCACTGATGTTGTGAAGGAGACAGAAATTGTATTAAGTTATCTATTGCTTCCAAACAAAGTACTACAATATTTATCAGCTTAACACAATAATCATTTATTATCTCGTAGTTTCTTTCTGTGTGTCAAGGATCTATGTGCAGCTAAGCTGAGTATCTCTGGCTCAGGTCACAAGGCTACAATCAAGGTATCGGCAAGGGCTGCAGTCATGTCAAGGCTTGAGGGAGAGAGGATATTTTTCCAAGCTCAACTCATATGGCTGTTAGCAGGATTCAGTTTCTCACAGGCTGATGCATAGAGGACCTCAGTTCCTTGCTAGCTGTTAGCCAGAGGCCTCCCTTGGTTTCTTGCCACGTGGGCCTCTCCTTAGGGCAGCTTACAATATGGTACTGACTTCCCTCAGAATGAGTGAAGGAGAGATCAAGAGAGAGCAAACAAGATGAAAGCCACGATGCTTTTGTAACCTATTCTCGGAAAAGACATCCTCTCACTCTTGTATTCTGTTCATTAGAAGAAAGTCACTAGATTCAGTCCATGCTCAAGGAAAGGGGATAACAAAATACCAGGAGGCAGGCATCACTGGGGAACATCTTAGCAGCTGCCTATCATAGACATACAAAGAATTAAAAAACAAGGTGGTAATGTATTTCCTAGCTCCGTCTGCTAAGATAAGCTAAATTCAATGACACTCCAGTATCTAGATCTCAGTTTGGAAATACTGTTCCAGGGCTCCTTGGAAAAATGGCTGATTTTAGGGTTGGGGCAAGAAAAATACAAGTTAAGCCTGAAACATCTTGTAATTCTACAAAAAAAGAAGATAATCAAAAAACAAACTTGAGACACAAAGTCAACCTAAAGGAACTCCCAGTGGCCAAAGCTGGGACAATTTGAGTAAGAAAATAAAAATCATAGTATAAATATAAAGAAAAGTGTAAAATAAATATACAGTGTCTATATAAATAAATGATTGAATATAAATAAATAAATGGGTAAAAGAGACAAATCTCTCTTACAGAGGAATTCCAAATAATGTATATAGATATTCCCCTCCAAGAGTTGAAGCTTAATCCCCTACTCCTCTTGAGTGTGGGCAGGATTAAGTGACTTGTTTTCAAAGAAGAGAATACAGAAAGGGGAAAAAAATGCAACTAGTGGAGGAGCTAGCAAACATTACCAAGGCCAGGTGATTAAGGTTAACATCACCTGTAATAAGCCATGCTGGTATCATGTACCCCCTGATATGATGTGATAAGAAGGGCATTTCACCATGTGGTATTTTCCCCAAACCCTATAACCACAGTCTAGTCAAGAGAAAAACATCAAACTCAAATCAAGGGACATTTTACAAAATACCTGACCAGACTCTTCAAAACTGTCTTGGTCATTTCCAGGTCAGAAAACCGAATAAAAGACTACAAAAATGCCACAGACCGGAGGAAACAAAGGATACATGATGACTAAATGCAAAATGTTATCTTGGATTGGATCCTGGAACAGAAAAAGGACATTAGTAAAACTCGAATAAAGTCTTCAGTTTAATAAATAGTAATGTACCAATGTTGGCTCTTTAGTTTTGTAAATGTATCATGATAATGTAAAGTGTTAACCTTATGGAAACTGAGTGAAGGGTGGACAGGAACTTTTTGTACTATTTTTGCAACTTTTTCCTAAATCTAAAATTATTCAAAAATAAGAGTTTATTAAAAATAAAAATCAAAACATCCTGCTTACAATTTTAAAAGTATGAGGACTAGAATGTCTTCCCCTAGATTAGCTTCTGGATCAACATATTTCAAACCCTCTGTCTCCTCCACTTGCCACATACTTCTGGTGCCAGGTCCCAAAAGACATGTCGATGGGCCCTTTGTGTCATGAGATGGCACAGAGCATGGCTTTCTAGAAGCCATTTAAGCACCTAAAGAACCAACAGTAAAGCAGAAACTTATCACAAAGTTCAGCTCTCTTTCCCCTACCCAGATCCCAAAAACGTCCAGGGCCACCCCAGGGCACATAGTATGAAGGGAAGTTTAAAGGAAGGGAAGCTGGAGAGGAAAAACCAATCCCTGTTTGTGGGGTGCTTTAAGACACCTTCCTTTAAAAAAGTAGAAAACAACATGTGATCATGTGAACTCAGTGTTAGGGTTCCTCACAGGCCTTGGAAAGGGCTGGTACAAGTCAGGGGACCTGAAGCACAAGCTTCATTAGCTTAGCAGTAAATCCACCCCAGAAAGATCTCAGAAGAAGACACAAATGACCTTTGCCAGAGTGTCTTAAAATAGTCAACTATTTAGAAAGCATGTGCTCCCCCCACCTTCACCTCCAAAGCTCTAGCTCAGGAGTGGGGAACCTGCAGCCTTAAGGCCACATGTGGCCTTCCCAGGCCCCTAAGTGAGGCTTTTTGACTGAATCCGAATCTTACAGAACAAATCCTTTTATTTTTATTAATACATTTTTGTTTGTGTTTTATATTTTTATTTCATTTTAAATGAATGTATTTAAAATACCAAAGAATAAAATAAGATTTAACGAAATAATCCTCCCAGATTGACCAGCACAACTAGAACCTGAGTAAACCATAAGGGCTAAATTCACAGCTGCTACGCTCATGATTTAGTTCTATAACTTCCCCTGCCTGACTGGCGCCACTACTGCACAAGGCTGGTTGGCGAGAGTTTATGGGGGTTGAATACACCAGTCTGTTATCAGCTTTTGACAAGAGTGCACTGTGTTTCTGTTTGAAGTGGAATTTGTGAACAGTTGCACAGCTAAACGGTATTTTTTAATTCTTTCTGCTTAACATCCCATGATGTCAAAAGACCAAGAGAACACTGATTTTTTTTTTTAATGAGAATTGGGAATTACAATATTACCTTGTTTTTGCTAAACAAAAGATGATTTGCTTGCTTTGTGATTCTGCAATATCAACATTAAAGAAATTCAATACTCATCAGCATTATCACACCCATAAGAATCACGAATATTTTAAATTAGAGGGAGAGTCATGGAACATTGTATTGCAGAAATTAAAAGATGAAAAGCAAAAGCAAAGACAATTCTTTCAAGCAGCAATAAGACCTGGAAATAATACCACTGAAGCAATTTATTAAGTAGCTTATATACTCGGGGTGGGGGGGGGAAGGGAAGTCATTCAGTGATATAGAAATTGCAAAACAATGCACTGTCAAAGTTGTAGGATGCCTAGACCCCGATAACATTTCAAAGTACAAACAACTGCCTCTTTCAAGAAAAATCATAAGTGATTGGTAGCATGAATTAGCCTTCAGTTTAGAACAACTTCATGTAATACTTCAAAAGGAAAATATATATTGTTCAATGGCTTTGGATCAATCAACTCTTACTGATTCAGCATAGGTTTTATACTTCATTTAGGTCATAACAGAAGATTTGGTTTGCTATAAAGAGTTACCCACTTTGGGCACTCTTGCTAACAGAACATGGGGAATAGATATCTTCAACAACTTTCAAGATAAATGTCGTGAAGTTGGACTGAATTTGGTAAATTTAGTGAGTGTATGTACAGATGGTGCACCTTCCATAACAGAAAAACATGAAAGGTTTATTGCACAGATAAAAAAAGTATTAACAGCTCCAGATGCTCTCATTTCTTTTCATTGTATCTTGTAATAGGAAAATCTCTGTGCTAAAGCTACTATTTTAAGTGACACTTTGCAACAAGTTATAGGTATTGGTATTTGTATTCCTGCAAATGCAACACAGCATTGTGGGTTTTGTAACACACTAATGTTGAAGGATGAGGTATTCAGTGTGGATTTGCCTCACCATTCTAAAGTGCATTGGCTGTCACCGGGACAGATATTAGCCAAAATTTTATCTCTGCGAAAACAGACAGTTAAATTTTATGAAGAACAGAATGAATGATGTGAATTATTGAAAGATTTCTATAGGAACGCAGCATTTCTGTGTGATATGTCAAATCAAAACGACTTGAAGATTTCTTTGCAAGGTAAACTAAATCTATATATGTGGCAAAAAAAATCTAAGCATTTCGAGAAAAGCTATCTTTTTCCAAAACACTTCTTCAAAAGGAAATTTCAGATGAACATTTTCCCCATTTAGCAAAGGTCATTGATGACCAGATGATATATGTGAATCATTTGAAGAATAAGCAGTTGTAATAGACCTATTAATTGGAGAATACAATGAAAGGTTCACTGACTTTGAGCATTATGACCTCACACTCAAATTAGCATTTCAGCCTCACCTAGTTGATACCACCAAGGCACCTAAAGAACTACAGATGAACTTGATTGAGCTCTCAGTAGATGACATTTTAAAGTCATTGTTTGATGCTAAGAAAGATTCAATTGAAATATGGAAAATGCAGTACAACACCCATACCTTCAGCAATATGCCTGAAAAATGCTTTCTTGCTTTTCAACCACTTATTGCTGTGAATCTACATTCTCCTTCCTAACCTTAATCAAGACACCCTTAAGTCATAAATGACTGATACCCACCTAGAGGATTAACTGCAACTGCAGACCTCCATACTGTAACCAAATATTCAAATGCTTTCCAACAAAAAGCAGACACAACAAAGTCATTAAAAGGTCAGTTAACTTTAAAATTCACAAATGGTTTCCATTGTTTGAAATTATTAAGTACATAGTAGTTAGATTTTTACAAAATAATGTGCATTTTAATGTATATCTAATTGAAGTTTCTTGAATGTGGCCTTATTTGATTACAGCTAAATTAAGGTGGCTTTCCAACAAGAAAAGTTTCCCCACCCCTGCTCTAGCTCTTTCATCAAGCCTCAGACCAAACGCTCAATCCTGAGGAAATGTTCCCTGAGCCACTCTGTAGAATCCTAGACTCCCACCTTAATTCCATTATAACATTTGATCACATATGTTGTTTACGTTTGTATCTCTCTGTTATCCTATAGGCTCACTTAGGGCGTGGTTTAAGGCTTTTTATAAACTTTTTACTGTCATAGTGGGCCCCCCCCCACCCCCCAACATGCCCTTGTTGAGTAAATGAATTCATGCTCTTGCTGAAGCAGGGGCAAGAACATCCGGAGCTCTGGTGCCCTACCAACGACCTCAGGGATCAATTGCAATGGGAGAGAAGAGAGACAGCCAATCAGTAACAGCCTCTGGAAAGGCCATACATAAATACTGACAGGTTCCTCGCCCTACATATGAATCTTTTATCACGCCTACACACTTTACTATGCGGAATACAGTTAGCGATAAATGTAATGATCATATTTTCATGACAGAACTATTTGAAATCCAGAGTGTCCTAGAATATTCAACTATTTAGAAAGCATGTGCCCCGATGAATCGGACTAAACAGACGCTGGAACTGAAGACGGTACAGTAAAATCCTTATCCATCAGGCACCTCGTACACCCCGCACCCCTACTCCTAAAAGAGAAACACAGTCGGATGTGAGGTCTGCATAAGCTGAGCGCAAGTTCCTACAGCGTGGGATGAATAAAGGCTCAACATGTTAGGCTAACAAGGGCTTAAGACTCACACTTTTGGCTGCATTAAGAATGTGGCTCTTCCTAAACACCTAGACATGAAGTTTACGGACTCAGGTACTTCGCCGCACAGAGCAGCGAAGGCACAAAGCCAGGTCCACGCGAAGGAACGCAGCCCTCACAGAAGCCCGCGCGTGCGCACAGCGGTAGCGCAGGGAGGCTCAGGGCGCTTGGGCGGTCTTCCGCCGGCGGCCCCCTGTGCCCGCCTCCGAGCGGAGGAGGCAGCTGATTGGTCAGCCTGGCCCAGGCCCGGGGAGGGAATTGGTTGATTGGCAGCAACGCCCCGAGACAGCCGAGCTGGAAGCCCGAGCAGCTGGAGGTGGTGGTGGCTGCCGCGCGGTCGAGGTAAGTGGGGCTCCAGACTCGGAAAAGCGGTTGGCGAGGAGGGCAAGGAGGCGGCTCCGGACTTGACGGCGGTGGGGCGCCCTCGTAACAGTCAGGGCAGGAGCTGAAGGAGCGCGGTTCGGAATTGCAGGGAGGCCGGCGGGCTCCGTGAGCCGGTTGGTTGGGTGTGTGCCGAGCGGCCGGGAGGCGGAGACGTTCTCGGGCGGCCGGAGTGGCTGAGGGCCCTCGTGGGTCCGGGGCTTTGGCGGAGCGGAGGGAATTCGGCCGCCCTGCCCTGAGGGCTGAGCTCGCCCGCCCGCCTATCTACCCTGCACCGCCTGCCCCCCTCCCGCCCTTCGGTCCGTCTGCCTTTCGGAGTCCCCAGTTCCCGCGCCGGCCGCCGGGCGGCGGTCCCCTGGGCGTTGCTCCCTTTCCCGGGACGCCGGGAGCGCGCGCCGCGGCTGCACCTCCGGCCGGCCTCGCGGATTCCGGGAGGAGGAGCGCACTGCCTGGTCGGCCGAGGGGAGGTTTAACCAGCCCCACCTGGCTTAGGTTGCTGTGTCACTTTTCGCCTCCCAGAACTTCCCGATGTATGTTCCTAACCCTGACCGAGGTTTGCATGAAGCCCCAAAGTGGGCCTTTGGGCATTTGCAAAAACATTTATCATGGAAGTCTTCAACCTGTGGAGAAGTTGAGCGAGTTAGTATAAAGAACTCAAGAGTGTCATCAACCAGTTTCAGTAGTTGTCTATACCTGGCCCGTCCTGTTCCCCTCCTCGGGTTATTTTGAAGTAAATCCCAGACATCATATCATTTCATCTCTTTTATATGTTTCTACGCTTCTGTCATGATCAATAATCAGGCTTCCCCTCTAATCATTAGCTTTCTAGAGGGGTTAAGTCAAATAAGGCACACATTAAAGAGTAGACAGTGCTATTTTAATTTATACTACAAGAATGTGGACAGTACTCCCACAGTGCAGTCTCATTACCCTGTGGCTCAGGTTTTCAAAATCAAAGGTACCAAATAATCTAGGCAGTAGTGTTATTGCTTTTGAGCAGTAATAATTGTATTGATAATTTGTATTTATGGAGTTCTTTGTATGAAGGACTGTGAAATTTTTTCCAGCTATTCATTAATTTTTATAACAGCCCTATGAAGTAGGTATTATCTCCATTTTATTTGTTTTTTGTGTGTATGTGAGGTTTTTTTTTTTTTTTTTTTCTTGAGACAGTTTCTTGTTTCTTGCTCTCTTGACCAGGCTTGAGTGCAGTGGTGTCATCACAGCTCACTACAGCCTCAAACTCCTTGGCTCAAACTATCCTCCTGCCTCAGCCTCCTGAGTAGCTGGGACTAAAGGCGCACTCCACCACTTGGGGCTAATTTTTCTATTTTTTGTAGAGATTGGGTCTCCTGCCTTGCTCAGGTTGTTCTCAAACTCCTGGCTTCAAGCGATTCTCCCTCTTCAGTTGCCCAAAATGCTAGGATTACAGGCTTGGGCCACTGCACAAGGCTGTTACTATCCTCATTTTACAGTTGAAGGAAAAAGAAATTCAGAGAGGTCATAATTTGCCTAAGGTCACACTGCTGAAAAGATGGGGGATAGAAGTCAGGATGCTAATTTTGTCCTTCATCATTGCAAAGTTCTTGCGCTTATAACTATAATTGAATGTCCCAAGAGTTGAGAGTAAATAGAACTGCAGTGGAAAATTATTTCTATGGAGCTACAAATTCATAATGGAAAAAATTTCTGGAAATTTACATGGATACAAAGCAGTAGTGAGAGAGAGGTATGTTTATTTCTTTGAAACAGTGACAGACTAGTACAACTAAATTTAAAGTTATGAGCAAAGTATATAAATATAGTTCAACTAATATAAGTGTTAAAGTTTTAATTTTATTTTTTTTAGAGACAGGGTCTAGCTCTGTTGCCCAGGCTAGGATGCAGTGACTCATAGCTCACTGCAACCTTGAACTCCTGGGCTCAAGCTATCCTTCCACCTCAGCCTCCATAATAGCTAGGATTACAGGTGTGTACCACCATGCCTGGCTAATTTATTTTTACAATTTTTAAAATTTTTTGTAGAGATGTTGGTCTTGCTGTGTTGCCCAGGCTGGCCCCAACTCCTGGCCTCAAGCAGTCCTTTCACTTTGACCACCCAAAGTGCTGGGATTACAGGTGTGAACCACCACACTTGGCCTAATTTTATTCTTTAATATATGGCTAGTTAAAGGGGAAAGCAAAAAGGAAAAGTATACGTCACTGACTAGTCACCACCACTTCTTTAGCACATAGCATGTACTGGATATTTATACTATTTCATCTGTGTCCTTCATCTTCCCAGTCTTAAACTACTTCTAAGACAGCATCTTCATCCAAATGGTGTTAAATGAATAAGGAACTAGAATGAGACAGCTAGGCCTATTCAGAGGACAGTGGAGAAGTCCTGTTAAATTGAAGTTTTGGATTCCTACTGTATAGGAGTAATTCTGAAGTCCAGAAGTAAGGCCAGACTCATTTGTGAAGAAACTGAGTGCCATATCTGAGGAATTTGAACTTAATGAGCAAAGAAAATAGTGAGCTGGCATTGTCAAAGATGGCTTCACCAGAGATGTGAAAGGATTAGTGTGTTGACCTGATGAATATGAAGGAAATACTGGTGAATTTATGGCTATAAGGACTGGACAAAGGAAATAGCCTGAAAAAAAAGAAAAAAAGACAGTGTGGTATATAGTAAGTACTGAAGTGCTGGTACACTTCAGTTTACATGAGTTTGTTTTCTTGGTCAGTCTTGGTGATGAGTATTATGCAATCACTGTTCTTTGAAATGTTAATTACTCCTCAGCTACTCAACTATTCTCTTATATTTTTATTAGGTACTGTTGATAGAAATGACACAGTTGAGATAAGTAACAAAGTACGATTATTCGCACCATTTAATGAAAACCACTGATGATGCTTTGGTAGGGAAAAAATGGTAACAGTTTTAAAAGTTAACATTTGATTACTGGTGAACATTTTTTCACATATTTTATTGTCCATTTGTGTTTCCACTTGTAAAATGCCTACTCAGGCCCTATGCCTATTTTTCCATTGGGCTTTTGATCTTTTGTTTCTTGATTTGCCAACACTGTATATTCATTAGGTGTATAAATCATTTGTTACATTAAGTTGCAGGTAGGTTTCTCAATTACTGTGTATTCTTTTCTCTTAAAACCTGCAGAGTGGCTAGTAAAGTGAAATGTATGTATGAGCTGGGAGAGCACTCAAAGCTGCTGTTTTAGGGACTAGAACATGCCACCTCTGAAACAGTTCCTTAATTTACAATACTGAAGTCATTGGCTGCCAATCTGTAAGTCAGTATTACCAAACAAATTGTATTGCATAAATATTTGATATCATTTAACAGATTAATTTCTATAACTGGATTTGACTAGTGCGAGTTGGTTGTGGTAAAAATGTAAAAAGTTAAACAAATAGAATAGTTAAATTAAATCTCTATGATTGGCCAAGCGTCGTGGCTCATGCCTGTAATCCTAGCACTCTGGGAGGCCAAAGTGGGAGGATCACTTGAGCTCAGGAGTTCGAGACCAGTCTGAGCAAGAGTGAGACCCCATCTCTACCAAAAAATAGAAAAAATTGGCTGGAAATGGTAGCATGTGCCTGTAGTCCCAGCTACTTGGGAAGCTGAGGCAGGAGGATTGCTTGAGCCCAGGAGTTTGAGTATACAGTGATCTATGATGATGCTATTGCACTCTCACCAGGACTACCAAGCAAGACTCTGTCTCAAAAAACTAAAAGAATAAAATATCTATGATTGAAGAAACATACATTATAATACATACTTTTATATTAACCTTTAAGAAATTTTATTAGTTACTCTTTGAAATGGATTTCTTACATACTGGTAAATACTGATAGGGTATACAGTCAGCCTTCCGTATCCGTGGGTTCTGTATCCAAGAATGGAAAATCTTTGAAAAATAATAATTAAAAATAATACAACAATATAAAAAATACCAATAATACAGTCTAACAACTATTTAAATAGCATTTACATTGTGTTTTGTATTATGTACTATAAGAAATCTAGAGATGCTTTTAAGTGTATGAGAGGATGTGTGTAGGTTGTTTGCAAATACGACACCATTTTATATAAGGGACTTAAGCATCTGTGGATTTTGGTATACACGGGTCCTGGAACCAATCCCTCATGGATACAAAGGGACAACTCTATAATGTGGTGTCCTAGAGAGATGATTTGAGGTGAAACAGGAATCAACTTTGTATTTATTTTAGCCAAGATATCCCTTTTTATCTCTGTTTTTGCTCAGAAAAGGAGTGTAATCTGTAGTTAAGTATTAGTATTTTAAGTGTATTATGGAAAACATCCCAGAATAACAAGCTTTGTATAGATATTATTGCTTGGGATGAGGCTAAATTTATTTAACTTTTAAAATAGTGAGTTGATTTAAACTAAAATATTAAGAGCATCCAGATGTGACTAAAATCATGAAGCAAGTATGAATGTTTGAAGTTGGGAAATACTAATGTGGCCTATAAGGTTTCTTCGAAGTTTATATTATTATTTGCTTACATAAGCCAAAGTTTAAATTATGTTTATGTGACTACTTTTTAGATTTCATTTACTTAATTTAAAAAATATTACTAGTCTTTAAAAATTACAAAAGTAGTACATATAGCCTATTGAAAAAAACATAAAAACAATGTATAAGTGCATAAAGATAAAAAAGAAAAAAAAGGTAGAGAATCTCACTCACTACCAACCCTCAAATATAGTTAATGTTAAGCTTTGGTATATTTTTCAATCTTTTTCTGTGTGTGTACACAAAACATCTATTTTATCACTATTTCCGTTGCTAATTATTTTTATTTATTATTATTATTGTTGCTGTTGTTGTTTTATTTAGAGACAGGCTGTCACTCTGTCGCCCAGGCTGGAGTGCAGTGGCATCATCATAGCTCACTGTAACCTCCAACTCCTGGGCTCAAGTGATTCTCCCACCTTGGCCTCCCAAAATCAGGGACTACAGGTATGAACTACCATGTCCATTTTTTTTAATGGAATCATGTATATAATTTAGTTTGTAATTTTTTTCATTCAGCATTTTATCATGAAAATCCTTTCATGTATATCTCTATCTTCTTTGTTTAATGGCCATAAACTTAGAATGGCCATACTGAATTTATTTTAACTGTTTCCCTATTTTTTGTTAATTGAGAAAGGGTCTTGCACTTTTGCCTGGGCTACAGTGCAGTGGCATCATCATAGCTCACTGCAACCTCAAACTCCTGAGCTCAAGTGATCCTCCTGCCTCAGCCACTGAGTAGCTGGGACTACAGGTGTACACCATGTCTGCTATTTCCCTATTGAATGACATTTAGATTGCCTCTAGATTTTCTTTCATTACTAATGCTTCAGTAAATAACCTTACCAGCTTTCAAAAACTAAACATCTTCATTTATAAAGGTATAATTTACTGAGTTTTTCCAGTAAAGCAATTTTTTATACACATAATATGCAGGGGACAATAATTACTATACAACTTATCAAAATCACCTTTGTACAGTGAATTTTCATCACTTCCTTGGGCCTAAGGACAGCATTTTTAGTCAGTGAAACATATTGTTGACTTCTCTTTCATGATGTAAAGATAATTAAATGGTCATTGTTTGCTTCTATTGATGTCCATTCCAGGGTCATTTAAGATATTTGAAAAGTCTTTTCAAAAGATTGTTTTAAAATATACGCCAGAATATTTATTCATTTGCATGGGGCTGCTTAAAATAACACAAATACTTTAAGAAGAAAAACCTATGTCATTCACTATGGGGTTATATTTTAGAGATCCTCACATGAAAAATGGCAGACTTTTAGTTAAATGGAAATATAACCCCTATATCCCAGTCTTTTTTATTTATTTTTTCTCACCACCCTCTGTATGGGAATTCTTTTATAATACAGAGGGAAAGATAACCTCAAAATGTCCTTCAGAAGTTTAATTTCTTATCTAAAGGCCATTAACTTGAAAGACTTTTCGTTGAGTTTTAATTAGCTTATGTTCATAAACCTCTTAATAGTTTTCCTTTTTTGTTGAGAGATGTAGTACAGATCATGAGATTTATTCATTTGTGTACTGAAAAAAATGACATTATATGTCAGGTTCTGTGCTGGGTAATGGGAACATAGCAGTGTACTTAATTTTGTATGAACAGTATACAATATTAATTCTAAATTACTGCCAGGAAATTGTGCCCACAGGTTGAATACTATGTTATTGTTTTATAGTATGGCAAAATGTTCTGACTTAAAGTCTCAATTAGACTGATATGAGATATAGCAATGGTCACTAGACTTGAATTTTAAAGTTTAATTTCCAAAAAGTAGGGTAGGGAGTTGACATAGGGTTGACAGTTTTATGTTGTGACAAGTAAGGGCATATTTTAAAAAATCAAATAACATCCATCTACTGTCTTCATATACTAAAAGAAAAGGGACTTTTACACCAAAAGTGTAAGAAGGACATTTTCTCAAAATAAAAGACAGTAACTTTAAATTAAATAGGTTTTTTGTTTGTTTTTGTTTTTTTATTTTATGGTCCTTTTGTTTTGCATCATCGATTGGCCTTAAAATGTGGACTGGCATTTAGGATGCACTGGTATGGTTTACCTAATCTCTTAGTGTTCTGAGAATAGTAAACATTATTCTAATGATGATTTAGCAAACCAAATAACTAAGATTGTTCTATTAAATCTTCCTAGAAATCTTCCCAAACTAAAGAATGTGTTGTTCTCCTCTCATAATGTAAAGATAGTTAAATGGCTATTTCCTCTAATAGTTCTCAAAGATTCCTGCTGTATTTCTATAACTTTATAAGTTTTTTGCATTTTAAATTTAATGACAGTCTTTTTTAATATAATTTTTAAAATTTTTTTGTGGAGACGGGGTGTCACTGTGTTGCCCAGGCTGGTCTTGGAACTTTTGGCCTCAAGGGATCCTCTGGCTTCTGCCTCCCAAAGTGCTGGGTTTACAGGCATGAACCATTGCACCTGGCCTAGTGACAGTCTTGTCATTATTGCAAACAAGATTACTGTGAAACTATTTATTGTGGCTACCTTTTTATTATTACAGCTGTCTCAAAACAGATATTATGTTAGTTGAAGGCAGTATTATATTATCTTTGATTTGACTGCGTAAGTCTTAATTAGTCTAGCTATACACTATTATATATTTTCACAGCGTTTGTGGAGGAAAAAGAAAATCTGTTTTCAAAGTTTATTTCTCATTTACTCTTGGTTTTCTCTTCTACCAGTTGCCAACCAGCCCTCCCCACAAAAAGAAATTTGCTATTATAGTCTTGCTAGAGTAGACTAGATTATAAGCCTATACTATCTTCATAAAATTTCTAGGAGTTGAATATGTGTGTGTGTATATAAATATTCATTCATATGGACCCTAGAAAACAAAATGCAGCCTGGTTCTTAATAATGTCTTTTAAACCTTATTTTGAAGTATAACACAGAAAAATGCACAAATATAAAATGTACAGCTCAATAAATGATCACAAAGCAAATACCCATATAATGACATCACAGGGTAAGAAATAGAAAGTTGTTTGCACTCTAGGTAGTTTTGCCTTTGCGGAAGGGTTTTTAAAAGATCTTGGAGAAATAATTGATAGGAAATAGCAGTGACATAAAATATAGTAGAAAAAGCAAGCAGAAATCCTTTGAGAAGGCTGTAGCAGTAGGAAAAGCAGTATCCTAAAGGGAAGCCAAGATTCAGTTAAGGGAGGGAGAGGGCCGGGAGAGCTCAATAGTGAGTATGTTGAATTTGGGGAGTATTTACTGACAAACAGGCTCCAGAAAGCAGTGAAGTCTGAAGGAAAGGATGGCAGTAGGAGGCCACCAAGTTTGTTACCTTCCTTCTGTGTTTAACAAGGTCCATTGCCTTTCTTGGAATTTTCCTTTTTCTGTTTTGTTCTATTTTGGTGACAACACCACTCTCATTTTTCTACTATTAATACTTCGTTGATTATTTTTTGTCAGTGCCCTTTATTTTTTTCTGTTTGTTCTGCAAGTATTTGCTCTTCTTACTTTATAGGAGTTAATACATTTCATCTCTTTTTTCTAAGGTAGTGCTCTGTGTTCTTTTTCTCTGTCCAGACTTAAGAAACATCTCTTCCTGGCAAATAAAGATAATTTTCAAACAGCGGGGGTGGGGGGAAGGCTGGGCGCAGTGGCTCACATCTGTAATCCTAGCATTCTGGAAGGCCGAGGCAGGAGGATTGCTTGACGCCGGGAATTGAAGATCAGCCTGAGCAAGAGCAAGACTCCATCTTTACAAAAAATAGAAAAATTAGCTGGGTGTGGTGGTACACACCTGTAGCCTCAGCTACTCAGGAGGCTGAGGCAGGAGGATTGCTTGAGCCCAAGAGTTTGAGGTTGAAGTGAGCTACAGTGATGCCCCTGCATTCTACCCAGGGCAGCAAAACAAGATTCTACCTCAAAAAAACAAAACAAAAGTGTCTGAGAAGGTTAACTTTATGTGCCAACTAGACTGGGCTAAGGAATGCCCAGATAACTAGTAAAACATTATTACTGGGTATATCTGTGAGGATGTTTCTGGAAGATACTAACATTTAGGTCTGTAGCGTGAATAAGGCATCACCAATCCCTTAAGGGCCTGAATAGAACAAAAAGGCAAAGGGCAGATTTGCTTTCTACTTCTGCTGGGACATCCGTCTTCTGTCCTCAGAGAAGGTCCTTGCTCAGGCCTTTGGACTCAGACTGGGACTTAACACCATTAACTCTATTGGATCTCTTGCTCGCACATGGCAGATTGTGGGACTTTCCAGGGTCCATAACCACATGGACCAATTATAGTAAATCTCTTTCTATGTATCTATTTTTTTCCCCAAAACCATCTCCCCAGCATCCCTGTCATTCCCCCCACCTTTTTTTTAAATTTAATTTTTAATTTTCAGAATATTACGGGGTCTGTCTATGTATATCCAATTGGTTCTGTTTCTGTGGAGAACTGTGACTAATGCACTATCCATTTAAAAAATGAATAAAACCTGCACACAGCAGCTTTGTTCATAATTGTCGAAATTTGGGGCCAGGCGTGATGGTTCATGCCTGTAATCCTAGCATTTTGGGAGGCCAACATGGAAGGATCACTTGAGCTCAGGAGTGTGAGACCAGCCTGGGCAACAGTGAGACCCTGTCCCTACAAAAAATAAAAATATCAGCCAGGTGTGGTGGTGCCTGTAGTCCCAGCTACTCAGAGGTTGAGGCAGGAGGATCACTTGAGCCCAGGAGTTTGAAATTGCAGTGAGCTGTGATGATACTGCTGCACTCTAGCCTGGGCAACAAAGTGAAACCCTGTCTCCAAACAAAACCTGGAAGCAACCAAGATGTCCTTCAGTAGGTGAATGGATAAATGAACTGTGATACATCCAGACAACAGAATATTATTCAATACTGTAAATAAATGAGCTATTAAACCATGAAAAGGTATGGAGGAACCTTAAATGCATATTACTAGGTAAAGAAGCCAATCTGGAAAAGGTTACATATTGTATGATTCCAACTATATGACATTCTGGAAAAGACAAAACAATGGAGACAATAAAAGGATCAGTGATTGCCAAGAGTTGTGGGGAGGGGGATGAATAGCCTGAACATAGGATTTTTAGGTCCATAAAACTGTTCTGTATGATACTATGATGGTGGATACATGTCACACATTTGTTGAAACTCACAGAACGTATAATATCCAGAGTTTGCCCTAATGTAAACTGTGGGCTTTGGGTGACAATGATGTGTCAATGTAGGGTCATTGATTATACAATAATAAATATACCACTCTTGTGTGGGATGTTGGTAGTAGGGAGACTGTGCTTAAGTGGGAAATCCCTGTACCTTCCACTCAAGTTTGCTATAAACTTAAAACTGCGGGCCGGGCGCGGTGGCTCACGCCTGTAATCCTAGCTCTGGGAGGCCGAGGCGGGTGGATCGCTCGAGGTCAGGAGTTCGAGACCAGCCTGAGCAAGAGTGAGACCCCATCTCTACTAAAAATAGAAAGAAATTATCTGGCCAACTAAAAATATATATACAAAAAAAAAAAATTAGCCGGGCATGGTGGCTCATGCCTGTAGTCCCAGCTACTCGGGAGGCTGAGGCAGTAGGATCGCTTAAGCCCAGGAGTCTGAGGTTGCTGTGAGCTAGGCTGATGCCATGGCACTCACTCTAGCCCGAGCAAGAAAGTGAGACTCTGTCTCAATAAAAAAAAAAAAAAAAAAAAAAACTGCTCTAAAAAATATTTTAAAAAATGAATGAAGACTTAAACAGACACTTCACAAAAGATGACAAAATGCCCCCCCAAACGTGAACAAAACACTAGAATTGTTAAAATTAAAAAAAAACATAGTACCAAATATTGACAAGGATATGGATTACCTGGAGCTTTCTTAATTGCTTGTGAGAGTGTAATTGGTGTAACAACCTTGGTAAAATGTTTGGCAGTTGCCATTAAAACTATATATGGCTTATGATCAAGCAATTTTACTCCTAGGTACTCAAGAGAACACTCGAGAAATGAGGCCTGACAGTGGCTCATACCTGTAATCCTAGCATTCTGGGAGGCTGAGGCAGGAGGATCGCTGGAGCCTCGGGTTAGAGACCAGCCTGAGTAACAGTAAGACCCTGTCTCTACTAAAACTAGAAAAATTAGCTGGATGTCATGGTGGGCACCTGTAGTCCCAGCTACTCGGGAAGCTGAGGCAGGAGGATGGCTTGAGCCCAGGAATTTGAGGTTGCACTGAGCTATGATGATGCCACTGCACTCTACCCAGGGTGACAGAGCAAGACTCTGTCTCAAAAAAAAAAAAAAAAAAAAAGTTTATGTGTACCTTACTATTCTGTGTGCAAGAATTATCTTAGCACCTCATTTGTAACACCTAAAAACTGGAAACAACCCAAATGTTCACAAACAGTAAAATGAGTAAGTAAATTATAGTAATACAATGAAATACTACTTAGGAATTAGAAAGAGCTGTGATTCACAAAAGACGTGAATGAATCTCACAGGCAGTGTTGAATGACAGAAATCAGACCCAAAAGAGTACATACAGTAGGCACAACTAATATATGATTGTAAAAGTTATTGGCTAAGTGAGGTGTAGATATTGACTGGGTTCTGGAACTGCTATCATACAAAGGTATACACGTGTATAAAAATTTGTTGAGCTGGCTGTTTAAAATTTGTGCATTTTTCTGTGTTATATAGCATGGTACATTTTTTTAAAAAAGTGATAGGTTTTCAAACCCCACATAAAACTATCATTTCTCCCTGCCTACTTTTTTGCCAGTCATCGTCAACTTTGACATTATTTTTGGCCCTTGGCTCTTTTTATTCCCATTAACTCAGAGGATTTATTTCTACAGCCAATAATAGATCTTGATAACATTAAAATGTGTCTGTCTGACCAAAGATCTAGTCATGGACATTTTATAGTAATCAATAAATATATATTCCTGCCAATGCTTAGTACTCTATTACATAATTTCACCTAGGTACACTTCTATCATTCTAGATTCATCTTCATTAAAGAGCTTTACTCTTCAACATTTCTTTGTCTGACAGCCATAATTTCCATTATCTCCATTCAGAACCTTGGGATCATTTGATTTTTTCCACCTCTTTGTTTCTCTAGTCAGTCACTTGAATAATTTTTTTTTTTTTTTTTGAAGAGACAAGGTCTTGCTGTGTTGCACAGGCTGACCTTGAACTCCCGGTCTCAGGCTGTCCCTGGCCTCAGCCTCCCCAGTAGCTATGCTGTATAGGCCCATGCCACTGTACCTGTCTTTAGCCAGCCACTTTACCAAGTCTAGTTAATTCTGTTTTTTTTTTTTTTTCTTAAGATAGAATCTTACTCTGTTGCCCAGGCTAGAGTGCAATGGTGTCGTCATTGCTCACTGCAACCTCAAACTCCGGGGCTCAAGTGATCCTCCTGCTTCAGCCTCCTGAGTAGCTGGGACTACAGGTGCGTGGCACCATGCCTGGCTAATTTTTCTACTTTTTGTAGAGATGGGAGTATTGCTCTTGCTCAGGGTGTTCTTGAACTCCTGGCCTCAAGCAATCCTCCCACCTCGGCCTCCCAAAGTGCTAGAATTACAGGCATGAGCCACAGCGCCTGGCCTCAGCAAACTCTCTAAAGTAACTGTTCTACCATATTGACTCAAACTCTTCTACCTGGTTTCCAGGTTTGTTTAATCTGATCCCTTTTTCCTATTTACCCAGCATAAGCTTTTGGCTCAGATTCTTATCTAAACTCACATCCTGTTACACTTATTCTTGTCTCTGGCTTCCCCCATCACTGCTCGTTTTTATTTGTGATGCTCATTCTCCTTTCCACGCTTCTGTCAGTAGGGCCCGGCTCTTTTCAGTTCATTTTCACCCAGTGCCTGGCATCTTTGAGGTATCTTTACTATTTTCTCCCTATTCTCTGTAATTGTCTATAAAGTTCTTCTCAAAATTGTAGACCACACACTACTTCTGGTCATGATGAAATAAGGAGCTTACATCAGAATGGAAATCAGTTATATCACAAAGCATACTGCTTTGTTCAGTGTTTTCTTTTTTTCTTTTTTTTAGTGAGATTTTCTTGATGAGGGAGCAATGCATTGATTTATATTCTGGTGCAAACTCCTTATCTCATTGGAGATCAACACTTGCAGTGAGTTCATCTATATTATACAAGTTAACATTTTAATTCTATTAGATATACAATATATTGATGGGGGGACAGTGGGTGGCAGGGATGTTATGGTGCCAGTGAGTGTAAAAGGACTTGGGTCATTATTTTTGGCCTTCTGGCATCTGAATTTCTATTCTGTGTTTCAGGAATTCCTTTATGATTTTTTTTTTTTTTTTTTGAGACAGAGTCTCACTTTGTTGCCCGGGCTAGAGTGAGTGCCATGGCATCAGCCTAGCTCACAGCAACCTCAGACTCCTGGGCTTAAGCGATCCTACTGCCTCAGCCTCCCGAGTAGCTGGGACTACAGGCATGAGCCACCATGCCCGGCTAATTTTTTTGTATATATATTTTTAGTTGGCCAGATAATTTCTTTCTATTTTTAGTAGAGACGGGGTCTCACTCTTGCTCAGGCTGGTCTCGAACTCCTGACCTCGAGCGATCCACCCGCCTCGGCCTCCCAGAGCTAGGAATACAGGCGTGAGCCACCGCGCCCGGCCTCCTTCATGATTTTTGGTGGGAAGCAGAACCTGTTTGTTTCTGTAGCAGATACTTGATTTGCCAGCCTCTCTCTTTTTTTTTTTTTTTCCTTGTGAAGGTAGATTCTTGCTCTCTGTTGCCTACACTGTAGTGCAGGGGCACAATCATAGCTCACTGCAACCTTGAACTTCTGGGCTCAAGCGATCCTCCCACCTCAGCCTCCTGAGTAGCTGGGGACTACAAGCATACACCACCACACCTGGCTAATTATTATTTATTTATTTATTTATTTTTTGAGACAGAGTCTTGCTTTGTTGCCCAGGCTACAGTGAGTGCTGTGGCGTCAGCCTAGCTTACAGCAACCTCAAACTCCTGGGCTTAATCGATCCTACTGCCTCAGCCTCCCGAGTAGCTGGGACTAACAGGCATGCGCCACCATGCCCAGCTAATTTTTTCTATATATACTTTTAGTTGGCCAGATAATTTTTTTCTATTTTTAGTAGAGATGGGGTCTCGCTCTTGCTCAGGCTGGTCTCGAGCTCCTGACCTCGAGTGATCCATCCACCTCAGCCTCCCAGAGTGATAGGATTACAAGCGTGAGCCACTGCGCCTGACCATTATTTTTTATTTTATATATTTTTTTGTAGAGACTGGATCTCACTATGTTTACCCAGACTGGTCTTGAACTCCTGGCCTCAAGCGATCCTCTTGTGTGGGCCTTCCAAAGTGCTGGGATTACTGGCATGAACTACCATGGCTGGCCCAGCCTCCCTTTTGCTGTATATGAGTTTTAGACTTGGTCAAGCAATTGCCCCAGTAGGGTCAGCAACTCAGGAGCTGTTGACACAGAAAAGGAAGAACCTCGTAGACCCTGTTCTGTCATTGGTGGCAATAGCCGTTGCAGTCGTGTTTTCCTAGGACCAATTCTGCTGTAGTTTTGAAGGTCTTTCCTAGCCATGTAGCCTACAAATTGGGTTTGCTGACGATTGTTTTCCACCAAATATCTTTTCATGAATGTGTTTTTTACTTAAATTAGCCAAAGTAGGTTTTTGTTGCTTCAAACTAAGAACCCTGACTGGGGAGGGAAAAAACCTACAAAAAACTTGTACAATTATAGTTACTTTAAGCAAACTGATCACAAGCGAATCTTGTTTTCTCTTAATTTACACATGAAGTTTTAAAATGTTTTAGGCTTACTTTGTGAGGCATGCAGACAGTACAGATTCTAAATAATAATTATTTCAATTTAGTATTTGCATTTAAAATTTTCAGTGTGCTTTATGGACCATGTGCTGCTATGTATGCCTGAAGTACTTGAAATGCAAATTTGGGGAGACTGCCATCTAAATGCTTGGCTGGATTAAGCGCCTAATTAGGATGGTTTTTCAACAAGTTGGAGTAAGCATGCAATCGGTAAGTGCTCAAAATTCATTTTCAAAATCCAGACATTTAGATATTTTAAGAATTTTTTCTGAGAAAATGAAATCTATATATGACCATCTTGAATTCAATATGTTTATGTACAGTTTAATTTGCTTACTATTTAAATCACAGAAGTGAATCTTTTTTCCCAGCATCCTAAGTAAAGGAGTAACTTTCTGGATTACATTCTAAACTTACCAATATCTGTGTGACCATTAAAGCCAATGTATTCATTATTAGTGAGGAAAAAGCTTAACTATATAGAGAAATCATTTAATAAAATATGCCAGACTAACAGTTGACAACTCTGAATGTTGTAGAATTATTATAATTCTGCTGTTATAATGCAGATTATCACACAATTATTTAAAGTAAAAAGCAAGTCATGTCTCCTAAAATATAGCACTATAGATAAGAAAAAAATTAAGTATATGATTGTTCTGTGCCAGAGATGTTAAATTTGATGTTGACATTTTTATAAGCATTTTCTGTTGATATATAGTTTGTTCAGCTCTACTGTAAATTATTAGAGCAATTGTATCAAACACGTTTTGTAGAATATTTGTTTTTCATTTTCAAATTCAGTGTTTTGCTGGCTATGACATGGAATTAAGTTTTATTAAAGGTATACACAGGTTATGTAATTTGAATATAGGTATACTTTTTAATGCACTACTTTCACTTTTTGTGTGTGTCTAAACTTTGAATCTTCCCAGTCCCCAAAGTCATATATTTTCTTTGGTGATAAAAGCAGAGAGCCAAATAAAATTATCTTTCTTTACACCTGCATAATTTTGAGAGTATTAGCTTGATGATAAGCAATAAGAAAATGACTTGTAAAGTTGTTGGTGTTTTCATCTCTTTCAGATACATGTTCTTATGTTTTGAACTTAGTGCAATTGTACTACCTTTCTCATTTGTTATTTACCACCATTTGACTACACAGGGTGAATTAACATTTTAATACTGATAGCAAAAGAATTTCTTTTTCTCTTGCTTTCAGAAAGAAGGGAAGCTTTTGTTATTTATGATTCCCAAAAAGTGAAGCTTTATGATTTCTATTGATTGTAACTTTATTAAGAAGTACAGTTTAGTTGAAAGTTTGTGGGTCCTGAATTTAAACAACCCTGGATCTGAAATTTGTCTCTGCCAGTTATTCTCTTCATCTACAAAATAGGGATAAGAACTGCTGCTGCACAGTTAGCCTATGGGTTAGATGACAGTGTATTAAAGCACCTAGCACAGTGGCTTGTGTGATGTAGGTACATTCGATAAGGTTTACTTTAATGGATAGTTTCCTTTGTTTTTGCTGTTCCACCAGCACCCTACCCCTAGTCAGGTTAATGAAGGTGCTGCTCATTGAGGCCAAAGTACAGAATTCAGTTTCAGGTACAGATAACACTTCATTTAGCTTGTTCATTTATTTAATTTTATTCATTTTAAGCTGTAAAATGGGTACCTTTCATCAGGGAATGGACCAGCTAAGAGAGGATTAACTTGCTCAAAATATTGTAATCACAGCTGAGGGCCTTTCCTACTACTAGTGGATGAGTAGGATCTTTTCTTTTTAATGTATTGAGGCTAATATATAATCATCAACTTTAATCAGTTAGCTGAAAATCTATATAAAAACAAGTTTTCTTCTAACATAAAAAAATTTGATCTTTTGGGGTTATTTTCTATTTTAATTTCCAAAATTGTTTAGCTCACTGCTTAAGAGTAAAAATAGAGGTGTAGTCTACCAAGATTTTACCTTTGGGCACCTGAAATAAAAGAAACATTCTTAGCTCTACCTTTCAGTGATTAACATATATTTTCCCTAAGAAGAATGTTAACTCTAAAAAAGGTATATATTTATATATATTCCCGATGATTTGACATATACAGGCATACCTTGGAGAGATTTTGGGTTTAGTTTTAGACCACTGCCATAAAGCAAATATTGCAATGAATTTTTTGATTTTCCAGTGCATATAAAGTTATCTTTATACTGTACTACAGTCTGTGAAGTGTGCAATAGTATTATCTCTAACAAAACAATATACATGCCTTAATTAAAAAGTACTTTATTGCTAAAAAAAATGCTGATGATCATCTGAGCTTTCAGCAAGTCCTAATCTTTACTGCTGGAAGGTCTTGCCTCGATGTTGATGGCTGCTGACTGATCACGGTGGTGATTGCTGAAGGTTAGGGTGGCTGTGGCAATTCCTTAAAATAAGACAATAATGAAGTTTGCTGCATCGATTGACTCTTATTTCACAAGAGATTTCTGTGTAGCATGTGACGTGTGATCTTATCTACAGTATAACTTCTTTCAAAATTGGAGTTAATCCTCTCAAACCCTGATGGTTGCCTTATCAGCTAAGTTTATGGCATATTCTAAATCCTTTGTTGTCATTTCAACAGTTTTCATAGCATGTTTACCAGGAGTAGTTTACATCTCAAGAAACCTCTTTTCTTTGCTCATGCATAAGAAGCAACTTTTCATGCATTTAAGTTTGATCATAAGATTACAGCAATTCAGTCATATCTTCAGGCTCCACTTCTAATTCTAGTTCTCTTGCTATTTCCATCACACCTAAAGTGACTTCAGATCTAAGAGGGTTGGAACCAACTTCTTCCAAATTTCTGTTAATGTGGATATTTTATCCTCCTCCTATGAATCACGAATGTTCTTCATGGCATCTAGAATGGCAAATTCCTTCCAGAAGTTTCTCATTCTGCATTGCCCAGATCCATCAGAGGAGTCACTCTCTAAGGCAGCTATAGTCTTTAAAAATGAATTTCTTAAATAAGAAGACTTGAAAGTTGAAGTTACTCCTTCAACCAGGGGCTGCAGAATGGATGTTGTGTTAACATTAACCTCCTTTGCATGTCCATCACAGCTCTTGGGTAACCAGGTACATCGTCAATGAGCAATGATCTTTTGGGAAATTTTTTTTTTTTTTTTTTTGAGACAGAGTCTCACTCTGTCTCCCCGCTAGAGTACAGAGTGCAGTGGTGTTATTATAGCTCGCTGCAGCCTCTAACTGCCGGCCCAAGCGATTCTCTTGCTTCAGCCCCAAGTAGCTGAGACTACAGGCACGTGCCACTATGCCTGGCTAATTTTTCTATTTTTTGTAGAGACGGGGGCTCACTCTTGCTCAGGCTGGTCTCGAACCCCTGGCCTCAAGCAGTCCCCCCACCTTGGCCTCCTAGACTAGTGTTAGGATTACAGGAATGAGCCACCGTGCCTAGCCTGGAAGGAATCTTTTTTCTGAGCAGTAAGTCTCAACAATGGGCTTAAAATATTCAGTAAACTATGCTGTAAATAGATATGCTGTCATCCAGGTTTTGTTGATCTCTTGATAGAGCATAGGCAGAGGAGATTAAGCATCATTCTTAAGGGCCCTAGGCTTTTGGAATGGTTAAGTGAGCACTGGCTTTAACTTCAACAGTCTAACAAGAGAGTCAGCCTGTCCTTTGACAGTTTGAATCCAGGCTTGACTTCTCTCTAGTTATGAAAGTTCTAGATGGCATCTTCTTCCAATAGAAGGGTGTTTCATGTACATTAAAAATCTATTTAGTGTAGCCACTTTCATCAATTATCTTAGCTAGATCTTCTGTCTAACTTGCTACAGCTTTGCTATCAGCCCTTGCTTCTTCATCTTGAAGGCTTCTTTCCTTCAGCTTTTATGAACCAACTTCTGCTAGCTTCAGACTTTTATTTTTTGCAGCTTCCTCACCCCTCTCAGCCATCATGGAATTGAAGAGAGTTAGGGCCTCGCTCTGGATTAGGCTTCAGCTTAAGGGAATGTTGTGGCTACTGCTTTTTTGTTTTTTCTTTCTTTTTTTTTTGGTTGTCACAAGGTGTCCTGTATATGTGACTGGTTTGATACTCTATCCAGACCACTAGAACGTTCTCTATATCAGCAATAAGGCTGTTTCACTTTCTTATCATTCATGTGATTATTGGAGTAGCACTTGTAATTTCCTTCAAGAACTTTTCCTTTGCATTCACAACTTGGCTGACTGGTACAAAAAGCCTAAAGTTTGGCTTGTCTCAGCTTTTGATGAGCCTTCCTCCCTAAGCTTAATCATGTCTAGCTTTTGATTTAAAGTGAGAGATGTGCAACTCTTCCTTTCACTTGAATAATTAGAGACCATTGCAGGGTTATTAACTGGCCTAATTTCAATATTGTGTCTTAGAGGATAGAGAGGACCAAAGAGAAGGATGAGAGACAGGGGAATAGCTGGTCAGTGAAGCAGTCAGAACACACACAACATTTATCAATCAAATTCAGCGTCTTACGTGGGCATGGTTTGTGGCACCCCAAAACAGTTATAATGGTTACTGTCAAAGATCACTGATCAGAGATCATTATAACAGACAGAATAATAATGAAAAAGTTTGAAATACTTTAAGCATTACCAAAATATCACACACAGACACAAAATGGGCACATGCTGTTGGAAAAATGGCACTGATAGACTTGCTTAACGTAGGGTTGCCACAGACGTTCACTTTGTTAAAAGTGTGCTATCTGCAAATGGCATTAAAATGAAATAAAACAAGGTATGCCTGTAATTGAATTTGATACTGTGTGTGAAACCATTCCAAGGGCAGAAACTGCCTTCATTTTTTTAATGTTTTATCTGCTGTTAAAAAAAATGATGCAAACTTTTTGTCTATGTTCAATAGAACAACACTCTTCACAGATGAGAAACCTGAGGTTCAGCGTGTTTGGTTAGCCTTGATCAAAGTTACCTGACTAATAAGTGGTAGAGCTGTAATATGAACCCAGTTCTGATAGCAAAATCTTTCCTCTTTTTAGTGTACTTTGCTACCTCTTCTAGAAGAAGACTGTTAATGTTTATTAAAGACATATTATAAATACTTTAACTCATTTAGTGCTCATAGGCTCACAGAGTAGATATTTTCCCATTTTATAGATGAGAAAACAGGCACAGAGAGGGGTCAGTAACTTGACCAGCTTTATACAGGCAGTTGATTGGTAGAGGCTACATTTGAAGCCAGGCCTATCGCTACCATGGCCTGTGTTTTTGCTTCACTGCCTTCCATTTTGCCTCACCATTGGCTTGAATTAAAAATCATGTATTCACATATGTCCAGACTTTCTTCTCAATCTATTATTATATTTATGTCCCTAAGCAAAAATGATTTTAAACTAGAGAAAGTAAGACTAGTGAGAAGCTAATGTGATTCTGATTAATCTCTGTATTTTATATTGGAAAAAAAGTAACATCAAATATCTAATTTATAATAGCAATATAGTAGTACATAAAAATTGTACCCTGGTTTTCCTTTTGTACTTTGCAGGAGGAATGTGACTGTGGCTAGGAATCTAGAGGAAGGAAGAAGAGAACTGTGGGAAGTGTTAATCTTCAGTTAAGGGATTTTGAAATGTTACAGAGTTTGATCTTCTTATCCACTCCTTTCTTCTACATACACAATTTTGTGTGTAATTTCAGGGATACATGAACCTCTGCATCAATATCACATAGTTTGTCTTGAAAAACATAACATGTGTGCGCACACATGTATTATGGATACAGGGTCTTGTTCTGTCTCTGAGCCTAGAGTGCAGTGGAGTCATCACAGCTCACTGTAACCTCAAACTCCTGGGCTCAAGTGATCCTCTTGCCTCAGCCTCCCAAGTAGCTGGGACTACAGGTGAGGGCCACCGTGGCCGTCTAATTTTTTTTCTATTTTTTGTGGAGATGGGGTGTTGCCCTTGCTCAAGCTGGTCTTGAACTCCTGGCCTCAAGTGATTCTCCTGCCTCAGCCTCCCAGAATGCTAAGATTACAGGCCTGAACCACCATGCCCAGCCAAAAAACGTGTTTACTTAGAATTAAATTTATAGTTTTTCCTGCTAAATAGCTCCTCAAATAATAATATAGATTAAACTAATGTATAACAAATGAATTACCACATAAAGCTTGAGTACAGTCACCATGGATGAGACAGATGACAGCTTCAGATTTTAGCTGTACACATCAACACTTCTTCAATAGCATTTTACAGTGTTAAAAAAGAACAAATTGCTTTTCTGTTGTCATCCTCCTTGCTGTCATCACTTCCAAAAACACTGTTGCTAAATGTTATGGACTGTCATTATTAGACACATGCATGTGCATACACACACACACACCAGATTCACTATTAGATTATTTAAAAGCAGTTTTTATAGATAAAGCAAAGGACAGTTTTTCTGTTTAGTTATTTCTTAATGGTGTTGAATTGTCTTATTTCTTAATAAAATAGAATTATCTAGTAATGACAATTTTCTCCCTGCCTTCTCTTTTACATCTCAAGAAATATTAATGACAGTTTATCTTTAGAGGAAGTCTTCCCTTCTCTAAACCAATATACTGACAAGACACAGTTCAGCCACAAGTTAGGGCAGGAGATGCACTTGGGTCACATAGCCTCCCAGTGCACAGATGGTGACTTTGCAGTACCATCTGTTTACTGTTTCTTCACAGCCATTTATAATTTCTTCCCCTCCGTGAGGGCTGAATAGAAAAACTAGAAAAAAGTAGTCAGACCTAGTTTTAGAGTTCCTGGAAGTTAGCTATTCTTTCCTCTCACTTTTTCCTACTATTCCAATAAAGGTTCTGGCTCTTATTTCTAAATATTCCAGTCATTAGTTTACACAGACCTTTGCTTCATATTTCTTTGTGCTAAGTACTACGCAATGCACAAATAACAGAAGAACACATTATGTTAGTCTGTTGTGTATGCTTGAAAAAAAATAATCGCATAAAGCAATCTGTTCTTTTCCTTCCTTTAAAACTATGTAGAAGAAACCTAAATAGTCTGCTTATTCCTTATAATTAAAAGCTGTATCCTTGGCCACTTCTCTTATAGAAGGCACCTGGTATTCTTTCCTTCTGATATGAAACAGATGGAAAGATAATAGTTGAAACTTAGCCCTGCAGCATGCCTAGTAAGGAATGCTAAAAGCTGGCACAGAAACATTAGTTCCTGACCTTGGAAAATCTTTTCTAAATTTTTCTTTGTGAGTTTTTTGTCCTCTTCATCTTCAGGCAAGATCTTTGCTTACTGGAGGAGAGATAGATTCACTTTAGACTATGTAATTGTCACATTATGATGAATAAATAGCATTCTATTTGTGCTACATCATAGGAGAATGTTGACTTATGACGAAATAGAATACTCAAGAAGAGAAATGACTGAATGGTATAGTTACTTTTGCCCTATGGGTTTGTTTTTAAAAGATCAAGATCTATTAAAATGTATAAGGTAAAAACTTTGCTTAAATATTATCTGCTTTAGAATTTGCTCACATTCTTTTTTGGGAGCAGTGGGAGCTCTTATGTTGACTTTGTGGAACTGTGAGACTTCCCTTTTTCCTCTAGTCAGATGTTTTTTTTTCTCTTAGCCCTCACATGTATTAAGGCTGTTTGTATGATAATCCTCTGTATGATCATTGGTGTGAATGATGTTTTATTCTAAGCTTCAGAGTAACTTTGCCTCTTATTGTTTGTATACTATTCATATTTTAATATTGATAGCTTCCTATCTTTCTACTGACCCATTTTCCAATCTATACTATCCTTTTAATTTACAGTTCCAAAGCAAGAGTTATAGTTTTTGTTGGTTATTATACCCAGTTTATTATAGTACTTTCTGGAACTATCCTAGGTAAGAGTCAGCAAAACCTTGAAACAGGGTTATATGATAAAATTTATATAAAAGCTGTGCCAGATGCCAGGGGTATTATATATACCTCTGTAAACCCCACTTTGACTTATATTGTAATCCTTAAATTAGATTTGGTTGCTAAAATCTAAGAAATGAGATTGCTTCCATGCTCATTTTATAAGTTGTGCATGCTTCTAGAAGGTCCAAAGGTCTAGTTTGAGTTAGCTTTTTGAGCCATCATTGTTTACAATGACCAATTGCTTGATCATACGGTTTGTATTTGGGTAATTCTGTTCTTTAAGTTAGAATGGTCATTGATTGACCTTAAAAAGGGGATGATGTCCATTGCTTCAGAATCCATACCTGGCTGATGTGATACTATTTATTTAGTCTTTAGGATCTAATTGAATGTTAAAGCTTGGTGAGTTAAGGATAATGGTCATCTCATTCTTATTCTTTTCTTTTAAAAGTGCTTTTAATAGCATGCTACGTTTCTTTTACCTCTTCCATCTAGGCTTTCAGGTGTAGCACTCAAAACAGGAGGATAGTTTTTCTCTTTAAGGAAAGATCATATACTTGAGGAGAAGTTTCAAGGTACAGTTTGTAATGATTTAACATTCTACATATGTGTTTTTTGTTTGCTTTCTGCTTTGAGAGTTTGTTTTTATTTTGCCTTAAGCATAGCATAAAGTCCTGTGTATATTAGGATTTCATCTGAGAAATTCTCATTAGGGCCACCACTAGCCCATTTAGCACCTTTCCTCTAGGACAAGGCCTCCAGAGAAAATGCAGTACTCATTGAGCAGTGCACCTGGATTTCAGCCCCCATTCACCTTTAGCCAGGCACTGCAGTGCAGCAAACGACATGCAGCACCCTACATGGTACACGTTCAAATTCTAAACTTTGTACTAATTTGGAATTGTTTTGAAAAGCCCACTACAGCAAAAGCAGCCTATTTTTAAAAAATATATATATATATTTAAATTCTAAAACTAAAAATATACCAGGAGAGGCAAAATAGTGTTTCTTTTGCAGAATAGCATGAAAACCTGATGAAAATAAAGTTTTTACTCCAAATATAGTATTATTTAAAAATTACTAGTTACTCTTCATTTTAATATTATATAATACTTTACATTAAACTTTATTGCAATAACAACTGGAGATATATATTTTTTAATTTTCAATTGAGAAATATTAGCTTATTTCCCATAACATTTAGAGGATTCCAATCCTGTAATTAATGTGTTAGCCTGTCATGCAAATAATTGTCTAATGCTTTGTGTTAACAGTTCTGTAAGTCTTAAAATTAAGCTTTTGGTTTTTCCTACTTCCTCAGGTACTTTGGTCTGGGAAGCCATATGGTTCATCTCGAAGTATCGTAAGGAAAATTGGAACTAATTTATCTCTTATTCAGTGTCCAAGAGTTCAGTTTCAGGTACTGTGTTTATATATTTCAAATTTTTATATTAATATGTACATTAGAAATATAAATAAGCAAGATGACTGTAAAAGTACTTTCTTTGTTTTTGAGCCTTTTCTTCCATTGATGCCACTATCAAAATAAAAAAGGCTTAAAAACCACAGTAAAATCTTTCTAATTTTAGTTCCTCTGTGAAGTGATTATTCAAGATCTTTAAGACATTTATCCTTCTTAAGAATGCATATATGAGGATTTAGAACCACATATTAAGCTAAGCAGTTGTTAATTCCCAGGTGACCTTAAACATAGGCCTTATATTAGTTTCAAGCGCTTTATTTTTCTTTTTGTCATTACATCTTCCTCTTTGGACTGCCACTCTGTCCCCTGAGTTTGTTTTTATATGTCTCTGAATACAGGTTGTTTTCTCGATCATTGGTTTCAAGCTCAGCATTAATTGTAGGATCCACTGCCTTGGCAATGGCAGTAGCAAGACAATGAGGTAACTCTAGTTCTCTCAATGAGGTGATAGTCAAACCCTGAATTAGGAGAGCTTTTGAATGCTTACGCCTTAGTACAGTATTCTCTTCTAGTGCCAAATCAGGAGCAGCTCTGCTCTTTGCTTGGAGATATTACTATTTTCTTCGATTTTGGCTTTTGTTTTTTACTGTTATTGTAATGTTAGACATATATCACATACCTTTGTTCTTATTTTTTATAATTTCCTACAACAGTAATACGACAAAACATTTCAGTTCAGCGTTAAATAATATAAAACTCAACAGATATCTATACCAATTTTAAATAATAGATTAGCATGTAGAGATGTGGAACAGGTATTTAACTCATCATTCAGAAGTTCAGAAGTGCCCACGCACACTATTTGATTTCATGTTGTACTCATAAATCACCTCTCCTGGTAAATTGAAGTAAAAATCTATTTCTAGGCCAGGCGTGGTGACTCACGCCTGTAATCCTAGCACTCTGGGAGGCTGAGATGGGTGGATCGTTTGAGCTCAGCAGTTCGAGACCAGCCTGAGCAAGAGCAAGACCCCATCTCTACTAAAAATACAAAGAAATGATATGGGCATCTAAAGATATATATAGAAAAAATTAGCTGGGCATGGTGGCGCATGCCTGTAGTCCCAGCTATTCAGGAGGCTGAGGCAGGAGGATTGCTTGAGCCTAGGAG
Source organism: Lemur catta (assembly GCF_020740605.2). NCBI lineage: Eukaryota > Metazoa > Chordata > Mammalia > Primates > Lemuridae > Lemur > Lemur catta. Next base: position 86,038,915 of record NC_059136.1, on the reverse strand, counting down.
TTTGAAGTTGCTGTGAGCTAGGCTGACGCCATGGCACTCTAGCTCGGGCAACAAAGTGAGACTCTGTCTCAGAGAAAAAAAAAAAAAAAAAAAAGACCAGCTTGAGCAAGAGCGAGACCCCATCACTACAAAAAAAATAGAAAAATTAGCCAGGCATGGTGGTGTGTGCCTGTAATCCCAGCTACTTGGGAGGCTGAGGCAGGAGGATCGCTTGAGCCCAGGAGTTTGAGGTTGCTGTGAGCTAAGCTGATAGTATGGCACTCTAGCTCGGGCAACAAAGTGAGACTCTGTCTCAGAGAAAAAAAAAAAAAAGACCAGCTTGAGCAAGAGCGAGACCCCATCACTACAAAAAAATAGAAAAATTAGCCAGGCGTGGTGGTGTGTGCCTGTAATCCCAGCTACTTGGGAAGCTGAGGCAGGAGGATCGCTTGAGCCCAGGAGTTTGAGGTTGCTGTGAGCTAAGCTGATAGTATGGTACTCTACTCAAGGCAAAGAGTGAGACTCTGTCTCAAAAAAAAAAAAAAAAAAAAAAAAAATCTCTTTCTAAATAAGTGGTAGAAATAGCATTTATTCAGTTTGACTAACAGGTTGTTCATTGCTGTGTTCGTATTCCTGCTTGCAGATTGACTGTTTTGTGCATCAATCTAGAAACTGAAAGATTGGAACTTTCCAAGAATTAAATTTTTATCAAATCCTAGACTTTTAAAAAATATAATCAAAATGAAGAAATCTGTGGTAGTAAGTCTCTCCAATACAATTTCCAAGAATTCAGTTCATTTAGACATGAATTACTATTTGCTTTATTTGCCAACTTCCTTCAAATAACTTACTGTGTTAACTAAGGCTTATTAACTTTTTTCTGATTGCTCATTGCCACTAAAATTTTCTTTATATTTAACGTACTAGTTGCAGGAGAACTTGCTTGGGCATTTGTGTGCATGTAGCTAGAGATATGTGAAAGAGCATGGAGATATCTAATGAGTTCTGATTGCAGCCCAGATCTACCTTGGCAGTCACTGGGCTAATGTGCCAGAGCCAAATACATTTACTTGGGAGAGTTCTCATTCTCAGTGTTATTACTGGCCACTTAAAGAGGGTATGAGCAGAAAAAGAGTATTAGATTAAGTACAGAAACTGTCTTTGAAAAGAAATGAATTAACATAAGGAGAAGAGTAAGTTAAGGGAAACATTGATGACCTACTTGAGAATGTAGTCGAAGATGGAAGCCATTTATTTATAGTGAGATTTTTATTTCCAGGCATAGTGAGTCTTTAAAAATTCAGTGTTAAAGTGAGTATTTTGTTTACTACTTAGATGTTTAAATCTGCTATTATTCCTGTATATCTCTATTTTTTCTTTGTCTATCAGAAATATAAAAAATATAGCATCTTCCAAAAATATAGAGGATGTAGTTTAGAGTAATATAATTGAAAATGTCTTTTTGGTATTTTTATGGCTATTTTGGAAGCTAATTGATTTGGGATGTATCTGAGCTGTCTAGGACTCTGACATGGGTAAATAATATAGACAGTCTGACACTGGGTAACCACTATGGGGCCCAGGGCCAGTGGACATCATCGTACTAAGGCCATATTAAGGAGACAGAAGTTGAAATAGATTAAACTGAGAATAGGACGTGCAAGAGGTCAATTTACAAACAGGAGTTAGGTACTCAAAAGCAGTCTCCTATTGCCCCCTGTGATTTCAGTGTCTTTTGGAGACGCATCTGAAATATAGCTTCATTTTTTTGTTACTTTCTCTCCTCCTGTTGACTTTCGCTTCCTTTCCTAGTACCCACATCATTGGCAACAGCCCAATTCTGTCACCCTCAAAATAGTTTCACCTCTGAAATCTTAAACCTTGGAATATTCCTTCTATGCCAGGTATGGTGGCTCATGCCTGTAATCCCAGCATTTTGGGAGGCCATGGTGGGAGGACCACTTGAGCCCAGGAGTTCAAGACCAGCCTGGGTGACATAGCAAGACCCTATCTCTTAAAAAAAAAAAAAATTAGCCAGGTGTGGTGGCATGCTCCTATAGTCCTAGCTATTTGGGGAGGCTTAGGTGGGAGGCTCCCTTGAGCCCAGGAGTTTGAGGGCACAGTATCACACCACTGCACTCCAGCCTGGGTGACAGAGTGAGACCCTGTCTCTAAAAAATAATAACATATATACATATATATAAAAAATACTTTTATATTTGTATATGTATATATAAATACATATTTATATATACATATAGATGTAAAATGTATATATATATTTTCCTTCTAAATCTGCAGTCCCTAACCCTGGGGCCAGTCTGTGGCCTGTTAGGAACCAGACCACACAGCAGGAGGCAAAACAGTGGGCAAGCGAGGAAAGCTTCATCTGTATTTACAGCTGCTTCTCGTGGCTCGCACCACAGCCTGAGCTCCGCCTCCTGTCAGATCAGCAGCGTTAGATTCTCATAGGAGTATGAACCCTATTGTAAACTGCACATGTGAGGGATCTAGGTTGTGTGCTCCTCATGAGAATCTAATGCCTGGTGATCTGAGGTGGAGCTGAGGTGGTGATACTAGTGCTGGGGAGCAGCTGCAAGTACAGATTATCATTAGGAGAGACGTTTGACTGCGCAATAAATGTAATGTGCTTGAATCATCTTGAAACCATATCCCCACCCCTACCCTACCTGCCTGGTCCGTGGAAAAATTATCTTCCATGAAACTGGTCCCTGATGCCAAAAAGGTTGGAGACCACTGTTCTAGATCACAACATCTTTTCACTGTACCTGTAGGAAGACTCCTATATAAATGATAGGAGACAGGCACATTGCTTGGTGTTGTGAGCATTAGTCAATATTATTCATGTGACGTCCTGAGTATAACAACTGATCCACAGGGAGTGCACAATAGAAGTGCTCCTGGTGGTGATGATTTTGTTCTTATTATTGTTATGGCCATTTTACAGTTGCAGAGCAAATTATCTTATTCAATTCTCTAATTTAACTCCCTCTTTTTGCCAATTGGATTTCTATATATTTACAGGGTCACAAATCAGAACACAAACCAACACATTTAGTTGCACCTTCATCTAGTTAATGGGCACAATGACTATTGTACTAGGAATAAAATGAGGTAAAAAATGTAAAAAGCATATTAAAGACAACCAATAAATGTTTCTTTGCTATGTTTTTTGAAGACCTGTCTATAATCTCATAGGTTTTATTGGTTTCCCCTGTACTTCGTTAGCACTGGGAATGAGTTGGCTATTTTACACTCAAAACAGGATCTTTAGACTCCTCACATTTACTTTAATTGAAGAAAAATAACTTCCCCTGGCCCTTTTCCACCTTTGACTTATGTGCGTTTCAGCCTTGGGTCACTACTACACGTGCGGCCATGAGCATTTTGTGTGTTTGAGTATTGTGGCCCTTCCCTCTTGGAGGTAGGAACCCAGAGTAACACAAACTGGGGGAACAGGCCCTTCTTTTGTCTCCTAGTTCTTATTCTAGATTCATGACACCAAAAGAAAATACAGATTATGGAGGGACTTGCAAAAGCAATAAATTCTGAGGGATTGGGAGTAATGGGGTGAGAGGTTTTGATTTGCAGTGGTTCTGAACACTGGATGCATTCTCAAATCATTAGGAATTTTAAAAAAATACTCATGCTCACATCTCGTCTTCCAGTGTGATTCTATATGCCCTCCCCACTTCCTTGGAAAAACCACATACAGGTCGTCTATAAGGCTTACTAATGCTGAATTTCACGTGCTTGTTTTTTTTAAAACCTCTTAAGGATCATTTTATGCAGCTAAGGTTGAGGACCTCAGACAGAGTTGTGTTCTAGTATTTTGCTAAAGAAGGTTTTCTTTAAAGCAGTAACATATTATCTATTGGCAATTGTGAAAGTAATCTCTAAAGCACTTCTGGGGTGAATTTTTAGAATATAAGCGTAGCTTATTGTGATAAAGTGGTTGTTGGAGTTGGTGGTTGAAGGCATGTTCTGTTACCAGACAGGTAAAGAATAAGAGTCTCACTTAACTTCAGACACCATAATTAAATCTGGAAGTGAAATGACCACTTGTTAGGGCCCATTTTTCTTTATTTAGCAAATAAACTTGAAATCTATACTTTATGCTAGATGCTGCTTTTCAGGGATGAACAAAATAGAGTTATAGGTCTGCCCTTATTGTTTATATGATTTAGTGGGAGAGATATTAAACAAGTAAATATGCTAATAAATGTATAATTTGTATTCTAATAAATGCGGTATAGAAAAAGGGTAATATAGCACTGGGGAGAATAACAGCGGTGGTCAGGGAAGGCCTCTGTAAAGGAATGACAGGGATTAGAAAGAGCCAGCTCTGCAGGGTTGAGGACAGTGGTAGAGGCTGGGGGAGTATTGTGTGCAGAGAGAATAAGAATAGCACGGACAGAGGTCCTAAGGCAGATAGGAGTTAGTGTTTGAGGAACTAAGAGAAGGCCAGGCTGTCAGGAACTAGTGAAGTGGGAGACTTAATAATGTGGGATAGTGATCTTTGATGTCTGAGCCATCTGAAACTCTATACCTAGATTAATAATTTAAAATACAACTTAAACTTAACCCTGTTTTTTCCGTTACTATTGGTAATCTGGAATATGCTAACATATGATGTCATACTGTATGTGATGTCCTTTTCTTGGTATTTTTAGCTATAAAATGGCCCTTAATGTTTGCTGAATCCAGCTACAAGTATTGTGTTTTATAAATTTGGCAGTGTGGAATAGTAGTTTCAAGACTAACTTGGTAACAAGTGTTTGTGGCCATTCGGGGATACTGTTACTTACTCTCCAAGGTTATTTTCAGGGACATACACACATTTTCCTTTCTCTGGTCTGTTGCCTTCCCCTTTTTCTTCTCTTTCCACCATTCTTGGGTATTATGAGTAGAAACTTTTTTTTTTTTTTTTTTTTGAGACAGAGTCTCACTCTGTTGCCCGGGCTAGAGTGCTGTGGCGTCAGCCTAGCTCACAGCAACCTCAAACTCCTGGGCTTAAGCAATCCTCCTGCCTCAGCCTCCCGAGTAGCTGGGACTACAGACATGCGCCACCATGCCTGGCTAATTTTTCTATATATATATTTTTAGCTGTCCATATAATTTCTTTCTATTGTTTTTTTAGTAGAGACGGGATCTCGCTCTTGCTCAGGCTGGTCTCGAACTCTTGACCTCGAGCAATCCTCCCGCCTCAACCTCCCAGAGTGCTAGGATTACAGGCATGAGCCACCGCACCCGGCCAAGTAGAAACTTTTAATAATGTTCAGTTGTAAAAAATGAGCACATGAGATCTATTGTACAACATGGTGCCTGTAGTTAATAATGTATTTTGAAAATCACTAAGAGAGTGGATTTTAAGTGTTCTCACCAAAAAAAAAAGTATGTGAAGTGATGCATATGTTAACTCAATTGAGCCATTCCACAATGTATACATATTTGAAAACAACATGTTGTACATGATAAATATGCACAACTTTTACTTGTCAATTAAAAAAATTTTGTTTTAAAAATGACCATATCATTCAGAAATATCAGTGGCTGAGTCTGGCCTAGGATATTTATTTGTTTCGGTATTCCACGTCTTTCAGACTAGTAGTGTTCTACCCTCCCCCACCCTGCCCCCATTATATGTCATCAAGCTACAGACTAATGTTCTTTATACAGGTATACTATAGTACCTGGCCAGTTGGTGTCAATGTATGTCACTATACTGTATTAAAATATAGAAATTCTGCTTTTAATTTTTCTTACAGTGATAGCAATTGGTAGAAAAAGAGGAATAAGTTAAGTCCTATGTAGGTAAAAAATTAGAGGTTACTACTTTTGCTTTTAAGAGTAAGTACATGTATTATATTTGGCTATAAACAAATGGTGGTAAAAGAGACTGAGTTTATTGTTTATTTACAATTATTCCTGGCAGAGAAGTTCCCAGTACCAGTGTGTTTATTTTATAAAAAGTCAAAGAAGACAGAGCTAGTGCTTCTAATATTTTTATTCAAAGTATTTCAACTGTTGTATGTTTATATTTTACCTCTGCATTTTTTTGTCCTAGCCACTAGATGACCAGGGATCTGCATTTTATTAAATGAATTGATTTCCTTGGTACAGTTTTACATTATTAGAACATTTTAAATACACTAAGGTTGCTTTAGTGAGATTCCTAAAATGTAATTGAATTTTGAGTAACTTAAGTTTTTTCAAATGTTAAATTGAACTTCTTAAAGCCAGTAAAAACATAATGCTGCTACTGAATTTTTGCTCTGAATAAAATATGATTTTGGAAAAAGTTTTCTATCTTTTCACTTTTTTTTTTTTCCTTTTCTACTAACAATAGCTATGGTAGGACAGCACCTTTCTGGGAACCTTAAGTAAGTTGCTCTTTCGTTTTTCAAACTTTTCATCAGTCATCCATGCATGTTAGTAGTGCTGTCTAAATTGTACTTCCAAGAACCTCTTACCTTCTGTGCCGGTTGCCAGCACTGACTTCTTGGTTTGGACTTTGCTAAGTGGTTTGTCTTGGAAATTGTCCTTCACATTCTATGCTTCTGTCACTCAGTGAATGTTCCCCTTAGCAATACCTTGTATGGTCTTTTAGAAAAAAATGTCTTTTCAGTTTTATTTTGTCTTCTTAATGAATTTGACTTAACTGTCAAAACTCCTTTGTTTTGTGGGACAAGATGTCACGTAGAAATGACACAGATCTTAACAATTTTGGAATTGGTTCTTGACAGTATCATTACCATTTTCATCTCATTGAGCACGTTATAGGTATGGTATTATTTCTTAGCATAAATAATGCTTAAATAAGATTATAAACTAAGTCCATGGAATAGTTTGTGTTTTTTAAGGTTTATGCAAAAAGCAATGTTTCATGTTTAATGTATGTGGTATTATAGATATAAAATTGAGAAATATGTTTAATCCTTAATTACCATTTATGATATCTTGAAAATGGGTTAACTTATATTTCTTTGAGTATATATTCTAAGAAAAGTAATATTTTGTTTCCTCTTATAAGTATTTTGGTAGAAAACAGCAATTTTTGTGAAAGTCTTAAAGTCAAACTAGATTTTGTGTTAAATATACCTTAACTTTCTATCAGCTAGTCACTGTAATGAAACAAAATCTTGTTTTCTAAACAAAGGGTTATAATCAGATTGATCTTCATGAACTAGCACCTTAGGAAGGCACCATTCAGGTTGTAATCTTAGGATTTCTCTCACTTCTACCTGTGTACAAAACAGCCCGTTAAATACTATCTCTTTTAGGAGCTTCCGCAGGGCTTGGGGACCGTCCTCCTGAAGGCTCTTCACATAACTCATGTAGGATTTCCCTATTACAGTGTTACACAGAATTTAGGTACCATTCTGTTTTTAGTATTGGGTAGGGGCAGAATATTACCGGAGTTCTAAACCTCTTGAGATCAAGTGTAATGTCCAATTTAAGTTGTATAAGGTTCACATTTGCTGATTATCTGTTTGGATATTGACTTATTTGGATACCTTTCTGAAATATGTAGGAAAAGTACAAAAATCTTCTTTTTGATCTTTTTTTGATCATGTACCTTGAGAATTTACTTACTGAAGGGTTTATGCTTTTCTTCTGACCACAGATTACTTCCACTACATGTAAAAGATTAGTATAATTTTGTATAATAATTCTATTATTAGATTTTGTTTGTTTGTTTGCACAGGGTTAGATTTTTAAATCTCTACTCTTTTGATACAACTTATTTTCTCTCTTGCCTGTCCACCTGCCCTTCCCAAAGACTGTAATTTAGGGCATTTTAGATACTTGATGTTCTTAGTACATTATTATTAAAATGTCATTTTTAAATGCTATTTATTAAGTTGATAATGTTAAGTAATTATAATACCAGAATGAGTACACATACACATAGCTGATATAGTTAATTAAAGTTTTATTCATACTACTTTAAAGAGATTTTAAACTTTTAACTGTATTGGTATTATGTGTTTGCATGGTATAATTTGTGTTTAAGGAAGAAGCATTGGCCGGGCGCAGTGGCTCACGCCTGTAATCCTAGCACTCTGGGAGGCCGAGGCGGGTGGATTGCTCGAGGTCAGGAGTTCGAGACCAGCCTGAGCAAGAGCGAGACCCTGTCTCTACTAAAAATAGAAAGAAATTATCTGGACAACTAAAATATATCTATATATCTATATCTATATCTATATATTAGCCGGGCATAGTGGCACATGCCTGTAGTCCCAGCCACTGGAGAGGCTGAGGCAGTAGGATTGCTTAAGCCCAGGAGTTTGAGGTTGCTGTGAGCTAGGCTGATGCCACGGCACTCACTCTAGCCCGGGCAACAAAGCGACACTCTGTCTCAAAAAAAAAAAAGGAAGAAGCATTATTTAATTGTAAATTCTAAAAACTTGACTTGGCAATGATAGCATTTAGAGGGTTTGAACAATGCAGGGGTCCTATTGTAATCTCTCTAATATATACATTAATGATGAAATCTCTTTGGCCTTTTACATTTTTTTCTTCAGTTAAAAAGTGTGAATTGTTTTTTATTTAAACCTCATTCCAACTTTTAGGAAGTATTATAATTAATCTGATAATTTTATTTTAAAATTATTATTCACTGACCTTCTGACTCTTTTTTTTTTTAATTTTTTTTTCTTTTTTTGTTGTCTTTTTTTTCCCTGCTGAATGTTCCAGAGGGAGACCTTCTGACTCTTGAAGCATTATATGTATATATCAAAACCTAAATTTAATTTAATTATCTTCCCCCCCCACCCCTGATAAATTTTAGGTCTTGTTCTGTTGCCCAGGCTTGAGTATAGTGAGGCAATGATAGTTTACCATAACCTCCAACTCCTGGGCTCAGGTGGTCCTCCTGCCTCAGCCTCCCAAGTAGCTGGGACTATAGGTGTGCACCACCAAGCCTGGCTAATTTTTTAATTTTTTGTAGAGACAGGGTCTCACTGTGTTCTCCAGACTAGTCTTGAACTCCTGGACTCAAGTGATCCTCCTACCTTAGCCTCCCAAAGCACTGGGATTACAGGCCTTAGCCACTGCACTCAGCCTGCATACCTTTTTTGGTTAAATTTATTTCAGAATATTTTTTGTCTTCATATGTTTAAGTTTAGCTAGAAAATTGTTCTGCGATTTATATTTTTTTGTTCTTTAATATTAATATTTTTATGTAAAAATCAAGAGATTTAAAGAAGTTTTAAATATTTTCAACATTACAATATATACACATACATATCTGTAAAACATGACAAACAGCTATATAAATCATTTAAAAATATTCCTGAATTTATCACAAATTGTTCACTTGCTTGTTCTTATAATCCCTTCTCCCCTTTTAAAAAATCTCTTCAGAGAAAAAAAGGTTTCTAATGCTTAGATTCTAATTTTTTTTTTTAACATTTTAGGATGAATGGAGTTTTTAAAAAAATTAACTTGTAAAATAAAAATGGAATATACTTAAATTCTAGTTTGGAGATTGTCATAAAGTATTAGGCAACAGTGTTATGACTGATTATCCTTTTCACGGAGAATGTCAATGGAAGTGTTAGAAACCACTTATGTGTTTTTAATACCAGAGTTCATGATTTTCCTTTAGGTGAGTAAAAACAAAAAAGTTTTACTCTAATATTTTGGTACCACATGAAGAACTTTCCCTATTTGTAACTTATAGCTTACCAGCCATGCAACAGAATGGAGTCCCAACCACCCAGGAGAGGATGCAGTGGCGTCTTTTGCTGACATCGGATGGGTAGCCAAAGAAGAAGGAGAGTGTTCAACAAGACTGAGGTTGGTTTGGAAGGCTGTCAGGGCTAAGATGCAATATCTATCATTTTAACACTAACTGTCATGAGACTTACATTTAACTCATTATAGTTTTAATCCTAGGGCCACAGGACGTATAAAAAAATCTTACTTGTTGATGTTCTTATTGTTACAATTAATATTGACAATTTAATTCTAAAATGATTAGATGAATAGAAGTCAATAAATTTCATTTTTTCATTTATGTTTACCTTTAAATTACACTCGAAGTTTTTATTCTATTTTCGTAATAAAACACTGTGGCCCCAAGGAAAAGTTTCTGATTTTTTTGTGTGGCAGTCAATGTGTTAAAGGAGGATATTATTTGCAATCCTTAACTTTCAATAGCCTAATTTGATCTCTAGTAACTAACTCAGTTGTTTTTTTTTTTTTTTTTTGAGACAAGAGTCTCGCTCTGTTGCCCGGGATAGAATGCAGTGGCATCATCATATCTCACTGCAACCTCAAACAACTGGGCTCAAGTAATCCTCCTGCCTCAGCCTCCTGAGTAGGTGGGACTACAGGGCGCACCATGAAGCTTGGCTAATTTTTCTGTTTTTAATAGAGACAGGGTCTCGCTTTTGCTCAGGCTGGTCTCAAATTCCTAAGCTCAAGCAGTCCTCCCACCTAGGCCTTCCAGAGTGCTAGGATTATAGGCTATCGCACCTGGTCTCAGCTTGTATTTATAAAGTTCGTAGAGACATACAATTGTGTCCTAAGTCCTTATTTATTATAGAATTCCTTGCCCTTCAGAAGTTTACATTATAATATGAAAGACCAGAAAGGATAATCATAAATATATTTAGATAAGTACAGTAATTATAATGGTCTCATTGGGGCAGAAGGATCAGTCTGGATCATAATAAGGAATTTGTATAATTAGAGAATGTTTCCTAAAAATTATGAGTCAAGGAACCAGGCATGGTGGGACACACCTGTAATCCCAGCTGCAGGGAGGCTGAGGTGGGAGGTTTGCATGAGCCCAGGAGATCGTGCCACTGTACTCTAGCCTAAGTGACAGTGGGGTCCTATCTCTTTAAAACAAAAAAAAAAGAAAGAAACAAAACTGTGAGTCAGGATGAGTTGTGATTCAATGGAAACAATGTATAAGAGTTAGAGAGATGCTCCCATTTATTTGAAAGAGCTTGAAGTATTGACTATGCATTCAATCTAATAAAAGTTATTCAATATATACTTTCCATTCTCATTAGGCATCAAGGATACAGAGATAAAATAAGACATAGTCCTTGTGTTTCAGGAATATTTGGTATGGTAAAGAAGATTAAAAAGGAAATCAATATTATTGGTGCTGTAAAGTCTACCACATAATTACAGAAGGCCACTGTAGGATGAGAGCAGTTGGGCAAGGCCTCTTGGGAAGGAGTGCAGGAGTGCTAGAGCTGTGTGATGGGGGTCAGCAGGGGCCAGGCAGGTGGGAAGGCTGCATTCTAGGAAGAGCAAAGAATTTGTTTAAAGGTAAAATCAGGAAACAATGTGGCATGTTTGGGAAATGGCTTGTTGCTCAGTGAGACTAGAGAGTAGCAGAGAAGTGTAAGCTGTAGGTGAGGACAGAAAGTAGGTAGAAGTTTAAAGGCCATACATGTTGCGGCAAGAAATTTAGACTTTTTTCCTGAAAGCAATGTGAAACCACGGGAGAAATTTAAGCACTATAGTAATATGATTTGTGTTTTAGTAAAATTAACCTGTCATCAGTATAAGAATAGAAGGGAGCCAGATAAGGAGATAGACCAACTAATAGAGGATTAGAATTTGACTAAATTAACACATTGACTGCACACTAGAAGAAAGTGTTTTTTCCTTGGGGCCATGGTGTTTTATTACGAAAATAAAAACTTCGAAAACACAACAATCCTTTCTAATTTAATAAAAAATTTGTTTTTTTTTTTTTTAATTGCTTTCTGTGCATGAGTTATACGCAACTTGAAAAATAGTTCATAAGGGTAAAGGTAAAGAGACATGTGAGTTACGTATGCTTCCCGAAGCCCCAGGGTCAAAACTAGCGTGAGTTAAATACAACTCACATGGCGGTTAATGTGTTAAGAAACTGGCAGAGGAGGGTCAAAGCCAGGAGAGATTCAGAAGAATTGAAAGGACATAGAAGTTAAGGAAGGAAGAGTCAAGGATAACTCCCAGGTTTCTGGCTAGAATAATTATAAGGATGGTGGAACAATTAACAGGAATATAAGAAAACATTATTTTGGTGGGTGGGCATAGGAGGGAGTAGTCCAGTCTGGAATATGTTGAGTTTTCTTTGAGACATTCACATTGATCTAGAAACAATTTATGTGAATAGTTATTGATAAGGGGGGCTTACACTCTATTAACATGTAGATGGAATGGCTGAAAATGAAAGCACCAAGGAGCATATACAGGACATGAATATTCCTATCCTGAATGAAGCCAGCATTTGGAAGTTAAAAGAAAAAGCCTCCAAGAAGCAGTTCAAGAGAAGAACTAGTAAGGAGGGTATCGTTACAGAAGCAGAGAGATAGGAGAGAATTTTTATGGAAGAGGAGTAGTCATCGTTGTCAAATACTTAAAAGCTAGGTAAATCCAAAAACTAGCAAGTTTCATTTTTGTTTTTCAGTTGGAAGATTATCATTGACTTTAGCAAGAGTTATTTCATTTGAGTGGTATTAGCTAGATAAAAGAAGAATCAAGTAATCCCTGGGCAAAGAAGGAATTTGATTTGACAGGTAGAAGTGAGGACATAACAGTAGATGAAGAACACAGACCAGGTATTGTAAGATTAGCAGGTAAAGAGCCTTTCCTTTTTAAGATGTTTATTTTATTTTTTAAATTAAACTTTCTTATTTTGAGATAATCACAGATTCTTCACATGCAGTTGTAAGGAACAATACAGAGAAATTTCCTCTTCCTTTTTACTCATTTTCCTCTGGTGATAACATCCTTTGAGACTACAGCACAGTATCACAGTGGGATTTTTTTTTTTTTTTTTTTTTTAAGAGAAAGAGTCTCTCTCTGTTGCCAGGCTAGGTGCAGTGGTGTCATCATAACTCACTGCAACCTTAAACTCCTGGGCTCCAAGTGATCCTCCAGCCTCAGGCTCCCAGGTAGCTGGGACTACAGGTACACACCACCATGCCTGGCTAATTTTTCTATTTTTTGTAGTGATGAGGTCTTGCTATGTTGCTGAGGCTGGTCTAGAACTCCTCCTCACAGCAGGATATTGATGTTGATAAAGTCAAGATGCAGGACTTACCCATACCATACCCATCCTTCATGTTGCCCTGTTATAGACACACCCGCTTCTCTTCCATTCCCAACCCCTCCTTAATCACTGGCAGCCACCAATCTGTTCTCCATTTCCACAATTTTGTCATTTAAAGAATGTTTTATAAATTGGATCATGCAGTAGGTAATGTTTTGGGGCTGGCTTTCTTCACTCAGCATTATTTTCTGGCCATTCATCCAGATTGTTGTGTATATCAATAGTTTGTTCCTTTTTTATCGCTGGTCATTGGTCATTTTTATTGTGGTCATTGGTGTGGATGTACCACGGTTTGTTTAGCCATGCAGCAGTTGATGGACATCTGGGCTGATTGCAGTTTTTGGCTGTTACAAAAACAATTGGTACATCAACATTTGTATGTATGTTTTCAAGTGACCATAAGTTTTCATTTCTCTAGGATAAATGCTCATGGGTGCAATTACTGGGTCAAATGGTAGTTGCACACTTAGTTTTTCAAGAAACTGACAAACTTTTCTTCAGTGACCATACTGTTATATACATCCCACTGGCAATGTATGGCTGATTCAGTTTCTCTGCATTCTCACCTACATTTGGTGTTGTCACTCTTTTTCTTTTTTTAATCTTTTTTCTCTCACATTCTGTTAGGTGTGTAGTGATATTTCATTTCGGTTTTAATTTTTATTTTTTTACTAGCTGATGATGTTGAATGTCTCTCCATGCCATCTCTATATTCTTTTGAGTAGAATATGTCTTCATCCTTTTGCCCATTTCCTCATGGGATATTTTTGAAACTTCTTTATATATTCTAGATAGGAGTCCTTGTCGAATATGTGGTTTATAAATATTTTCTCCCACTCTGTGGCTTGTCTTTTCGTACATTTAACAGGATCTTTCACAGAGAAAAAGTTATCAATTTTGATGAGGTCCAGTATATCAGTTTTTCTTTTTATGGATCATGCTTTTGGTGTCAAGTCTAAGAACTCTTTGCCTAGCCCTACATCCTGTGACTTTTCTCCTGTTTTTATGTTTTGCATTTTAGTCCATGATCCTTTTTGAGTTAAATTTTTTGTGTAGTTTGAGCATCCCTAATCTGAAAATTCAGAATCTGAAATACTCCAAAACTTTTTGAGTATCAACATGACATCACAAGTGGAAAGTTCCACATGCACCCATTATCTGATGGATTACAGTTAAAATGCAATCAAGACATTGTTTCACGCACAAAATTATTAAAAATATTGTATAAAATTACCTTCAGCCTACATGTATAAGGTAAACATGAAACATAAATGAATTTCATGTTTAGACTTTGGTCCTATCCCCAACATATTTCGTTAGGTATGGCAGATTTTAAAAAATCTGAAAAATATCTGAAATCCAAAACATTTCTGGTCCCGAGCATTTTGGATAAGGGATACTCAACCTGTATAAGCTACGAGACTAAAGTCAAGAGTGTTTGTTGCCTGTGGATGTACATTGTTCCGGTACCATTTGTTGAAAGGCAATGTTTCTTCCAATGATGCTTTTGTACCTTTGTCCACAGTCAGTTGGGCATATTTGTGTGATCTGTTTCTGGATTCTCTATTCTGTTCCATTGACTTATGTGTTTATCCCTGTACCAGCACCACACAGTGTTGACTACTAACAGGCTGACACATCTGAGTCTTAATGTTTTTCCATGGAAAGGGAGCCTTGAAGAAGCTCTGTGCTATCAATTTCACCTACCAGATAAACAGTAGTGTGTTGGACAGATTGACAGGGTAGCAAATTCAGCACATATTTTGAACAGTAGGGCAAAATAGAAGGATGAGCGTTGATGGAATTTTACTTTGTCTTGAAAATTATTGGGTATCAGTAATCTCACCATGTAGTTTGAATCCTTTTTCATCTGTCACATTAACGTTAATTGCATATGGGGACTTTTTATGACTAAGTCATAGAAATAGTATGAAATAGAGTACATTCAGTGAAATGATGGTCTATATGGGCAAGTTTTAAAGTACTCATTCCACACAATGAAATACCTTTCCTTGCTTTTAATTTACTATGTGAGCCTATGTAGAAAAAAGTTCTATTCAAGAGTAATCATATATTGCAGTTTGAGTGTTTCTATGCCTTTCACATTTATATTTCTATGAAAGCCGAAGCTCTTCAAGATAATTATTTCTTAGAATTTCTCCCTTGAAATTTATGTTGTTAACATTTCTGTAACAATTATTTATAATGCCATACTATTATGTCTCTGGGAAAATACTATACACATCAGTCCTTCATAATTGGTGATTACACAAATAATTTTTTCAAGTGCACTGAATTTTAGTTTTTCATCTATAAGTTGGAAGTATTAATACCTACCTTGAGAAGAGAATTTTAAAAGATAACATGACAAAACTTTAGTGCAGTGTAAGGCCTCACTGTTTTTTCAATACACATTTTCATTTCCTTGTGAATTAACAGAATGGCCTCAGAATTGAAAAGATCTTCATTTTCATAAGAAGCGTTGACATTCTTTGAAAAAATTAATATGTCTAAGGTGATTAGTTTGTTCTCTTTCATAGTAGTATTCTCAGGAGAATATGTAGTCTTTGGATATATACATAGTATAATATTTGTACTGTATGGTAAAATTAAAGACTAATCTCTGAGGCTTCGAGTAGACATCACAGACATTGCCATCAAGGATTTGATTGCTTTTGGAGTAGAAGAACATTTAAGGAATATTGAAATACTGAAAGTTTAACTCCAATTTGTTCATTCTGTATTAATATATATTAATTTATAATCGTATCTAATTTTTCTGTAGAGTATCACTTACATATCAAACTCTTTTCCTACAAATTTATAGGCTCATAGGGCTTAAAAGTATTTCAAGTAGCCTTTTTTTCTTACACTGGGATGTTTGCAATCTAATGAGGAAGGTGAACATATTTATAAAAATCTATAATATAAGGCTAGCGAGCAAAGTAAGAATGAGGACTTTGGATATATCCAGCTTAATTTTTCAAATTTCAATATTAAGTGTAAAATGGAATGTGCCGTGTTTTAAGGAGTGTCGGGGAAGACCCTCCACCTCATAGAGGATGACAAGGAGTACCAAGACTCCAAAGGAAATGACTCAAGAAGCAAGCAGGCTGGCTTGCCACAGCTCCCTAGGTGCAAGAGTAGACCAGGTGACTGGATCAGAGCAAGACGGTTTCCTACTCACAGCACATCAAACAAGTGTTACTTGTTCCCATTTTAGTCTTAATTTTTTCACACTAGACATTGACTGATAATCAATAAAATAGTGCATTCAAGAGAGAAATGTAATTTCCATTAAATACCACTTTTAGGAAGATCAGGCTTTTAAAATATAAAACAACAGAAAAGCATGTATTGAACAGAGCCTAGAACAGCTAATGGGGCAAAGCCCACCAATTTTCTGGATCTGTAGCATCACAGCAATCCCGTCTATTCCCATTGTAGGTCCTTTTGTGGATTATATCCTCTGTCAAAATGATTTCCCCAGTCCCATTGTTTCTATTCAACCTCTTGCCCGCTCTGAAAAGATTGTTTGTTTTCTAGGCAACTTGGTGTTTAGGGAACTAAACTGCCAGCTTTTTTCCTCCCTGTATTCTGAGACTATAGAGTGTATTTTTATGCCTTTCTAGGTTGTTCTCTAAACTAAAAAGATGAGGGAGGGTCAGTAAAAATCATTTTGGGAATAGGATGACACAGGGCTAATTTAAAACTATCTCAGGTTTTGAGTTTTTATTAACTGTGAGATAAGGGGAAAGGACCCCAGAAGTGTATTACATTTAACTTAGAGTTGTCTTTGAAACGGTCAGTGCAGCGAAAAGTCCTTTTGGATTTATGTAAATTGTAGTCCAAAAGTGGCTTCTCTTGATACTAACATTGAAAACAACAGAGAGCTAGATAATTCAGTGCAGGGTTACTCTAAATAGGAACCTGTGCTCTTCTGCCCTAGGGTACTTGGAGCCAAAGTCAACAAACAAAAACAAATACAAACAGCAGAAATCTTACCAGAAGAAGTTGGTATGCAGAAAGTGGTTTTAGGAAACATCACTCTTTGGCTGTTTGTGTTTCGATTTTGAGACATCTATACTTGAATTGTCTTTTTGTTATTTTTGTTTTTGTATCTTAAAATTTCCCTGAATTATAAAAATTCTGTTGCTAGGTAAGAGCAAGAACATTTACTCTTCAAATCTTTTTGTTTAAAATTGTTATAGGCAAAAAACAATTTGTAATGTTCTCTATGTTTGGTAATTTAATTAATGGGGCGTAAATGAAATTAGATATGAAGAAAAATATTTGAATTCAGTGCATAATGCCAAAAACTATAAGCCCAAGGATTCCCCTATTCAAAAAGCAAGATAGAATGAAGAATTATCACAGCTCTCAAGCAAAAATAAAATACCAATTACAGTTAAGGAAGAATTAAAATAGAATTTAATGTTGTTGAATGTCCTAATAGTTACAATTAAATTTGACTGTATATAACAGAGAAGCGCAAAAGAATGGTGGCTTAAACACAATGGAAGTTTATTTTTCTCTGAAGGTCATTTATTTCTGTCTCAAGTGAAAGGCATCCCAAGGGTGGGTGGGCTTGAGCCGATAGTGGCTCTACAGTGTCTTCAGGGCCCCAGCCAGGCTCTCTGCCATCCATGGCATTAGCTTTGTATCAAGATTAGTTTCTGTCCCTCTGTGACTCTAGGACATCACCTTGCACTCAAGACTCTCAGTGTGAGGAAAGGCAGCTGAGACTAAAGATGAAGGGATTTTTCCATGGAGTCACCTCTCTTTAAGTGGGCCTCTTAGATGGCTCATCAACATTCTGCCTATGGTCTTGTTAGCCAAACTCAGTCACATGTCCCCATGTAACTGCAAGGGAAACTGGGAAGTGTAATCCTTTAGCTAGGCACATTGCTGCCCTGAAATAAGGGCTTGCTTGCTTGCTGTCTCCTCTGTTTTTTTGGTGGTAATTTTTACTAAGGAGAAAGGGAATGTGTTTGTTGGAGTAAGCAGCTGGCAATCTCTGTCCCAATGCACACTGTTCACTAGAGTAAGCCTTGACTAGCGTCTTGTCCACAGCCTGACAGAGTTACTCGGATTTCCTTTTAGTGTGATCCTTTGGCAGGGCCAGTCACAGAGATTCTTCAGTTGTGGGCCATGGCTCCTTAAATTGTGTAAACAGAATTTTATGAGGGGTACGTATGATCAATTACCTAGAAAACCAGCAGATTTCCAAAAATCTGAGTACAAAAACAATTGGGCAAAATTTGTTAATGTTGATTGAGAGCAAGGAGAAGGAAGTCAGTTATGGGCTCTTTTCTCATCTTTAAAACTCCAAGTCAAGGCCTTCCTTCATTCTTTTCCTATGCAATTTGGAGTATGCCAAAGAAGTGAAAATGGTTCACCATTGCAGTGTTGCAAAGTAATGTTAAACTAATGTGGCTAAAGTCTTTGACCAGAAATGAGCAGATTTTTTCCTTACAGTATATCCTTATCTCAAAAAACTATAAGTATTTGAATTAGGGTTAAATAACACTTCTATTGTCTTTCATAGAAGGAAAGCAATGTTGCTAGCAGGAAAAAACTGCATGAATCTCAACTCCCTTATTGGCTTTTTCACACACTAGCTATGTGATATTAAGCTGTGTCCTCAGCAGTAAAATAATAGAATCTGCCTCGTGGGGTTTAGATTAAACGTGGTGAGGAAGAGGGAAACCCCCAGGCCCACGTCTGACAAGAGAGGTTACATTTGGTGTTAGTTTTTGGTCTCTTTCAGTAACTTTCAAACACAGGAGGCTTTTCCCAAGAGATACAGCATTAGGGCTTTGGTTTTTCTACTCCCAAGGTAGAATCATCTAGAGCTGAGAGCTACAAATATAATTACTTCCTGTACTTGCATGAATACTTTCAGTATTATAGAGTTCTAAATGACTGTAAGGTCAAAAGACAGTATGCTGGAGTTTTCTGAGTCCATAAGGGAAAAGTAAAACTAAGACTATTTTTTGGAAGGAAAGAATTTCAGATAGGAAATGGCTTAAAGGAGGGATGCAGGCTGGGAAAACTTAATTGTAGAAAATATGAGCAAATAGATAAGTATATAAATTGACAGTTCAAAAGAAATCTGAATTTTATTCTCAACCCCAAAAGACTTCCTCCATTTGGAGGTCACAGGCACTCCACGTTTTAAAAAAAAAAAAAAATTGATACTCAGATGAAAATGAGACTGTGGAGTTACTGCATGAGTTCAATTATAATGGTTTCTTTTTCTCCTTTTCGGTTTCCGATGCTATATTTGGCTTACATTGTCACAATATGTCTTATAATTTGATCTTTTCTATGATACATGGAAAACGCTGACATTGATATGCAGAAGCCAAGACCCTGGGGAAGGGCTAATGGATTATTGATTTGATTTTGTAGTCAAATATAACTAGTAATTAGTTTACCATTTTGAAGAGCATTTAAAAGTTTCTTCTCAGAAGAAACCAAAAAGATTAAACATGAATAAGCACAATCTTTGCTGGAATTTGTGACGCCTTCTATAGTGTTGGTTTGTGCATATTATATAGAGATTAAAGTTAAGAAGAAGGATGGCAACAAGAACCCCAGATGTAGTATGTAGCTATATAATAAGGTTGACAAATGCATTGATGTTTTAACACTTAAACAGGAGGGGATTTATGTAAGATCAGCCTGAAAAGTGGTTCTTGGGTATTATGCTCTGAAACTGTATTAATGGTAATGATAATTTTTCATATCCCCTTACAAAGCCTGTGACAGCCAACCTTATGTCTTCCTTGCAGGACAGAGGTCAGGTCAAGGACACCCCTTCAGGATGACTTTGCTTTGTTTGAGAAGCCCCCAAGCAGGCAGATTTCGTTACCAGACTTGTCTCAAGAAGAGCCTCCCCTGAAGACTCCAGCACTGGCCAATGAGGAAGCATTGCAGAAGATCTGTGCTCTTGAAAACGAACTTGCTGCTCTTAGAGCTCAGATTGCCAAAATTGTGACCCTGCAAGAACAGCAAAATCTCACTGCAGGTCTGTGAGTCCTACATTTGTTTGTTTCAACTGGCAGACTGGAGATAAGGAGAATGCCACTTATTTTAAAATTCATTAGTAACAGCTTTTGGGTTTGCTCAAAAAACCAAGTGTCAGTGTCTTTGCATAGTCCGGTACAGAACTCAGTCAAGCTTAAATGGTGTTTTGTTTTGAGCAATCTTGATGCTCTCAGAGAGTATGACTAGGACATATCTTTTGAATACATTGAAATTCATGCAGTTGAATTGCTACTGTTGTGAATGCTTTCCTTTCTTTTGGGAAACCTAGTTCTCTATGTCCATGGGTTTCTGTCTCCTCAGTGAAAAGAACCTGGGTTTCTGTGGTCATGTGGGACTGAGTAGTGTTTACCTGTGTGTCCTGAGGCAAGCACTTGACCTTTCACCTCCCTTTCCTGCTCTAAAATGGGGATAATTTTACCTGTGTTATTGTGAGAATAAATGAGAGTAGCTGCTTTAGCACATGGCAGCTACTTAATAGTTGTTCTTGCGCAGAACAGAAATTGAATTCAGGTCTTCTGGTCTAACACTGTAGCTTTTATTAGTGTGGCATCTTCATGTTGGGGAGGAAACCATAGCCTTGAAATCCTACCTAGCCCACTAATCTGTTGGCAAGTAGTGGTGGTTTTTCTGTTTTTAGTCCTGAATCCTTGCTAGACTCAGTATTAACCGGCTCTGTCGGATAAGAGTAAGGACAGTTGACCTGCCTCTGAGCCACTTTGCTTGTGCTTCTGGATTTCAACATAATCCAATACGGGAACCTCATCTCAACTGGGCAGGGCAGAGACAGCCAGGGCTGAAGGCACTCAGGGTGCTGGGTGCTGGCCTTTGCTTAAGCATGTCACTTTTAAAAAACCTCTAGTCTTGCCTTCTCTCAACTTTAAGTTGCTTTTTTCTTTTGCTTTACCCCCCTCTTCTGGCAGACTAGGAAAACTTCAGTAAATAGGTAATTTTGAAGTTATGTTTAAATGGTCTATTTAAAGTGTGAATCTTTTGAGTAAAATTTTTGCATCAATCCTCCTCCCACCCCAGTTGATATAATTCACCCAATGAACAACTCTCTAATCTCCAGTTATGCAGAAAGATGAATTTTAGGTCCTTATTTTATAACCTTTTAAACTTTCACCTTAGTTACTTTTTGTTTTGGAAATGAAGTATAACACTGTTTTTTTCTTTTTTTCTTCCACAAATTTATTCCACAGTAAATCTAAAACATTTCTTCCAAACATGTTCTTAATCAATGCAGTCTTTTAATGTTTAATAAGCCTTATATGAAAACATACTTAAAATAAATTACAAATTTTTCAGAGTTTTTTCAAGTAGTTATAGCACTAAATTGTCAAACTGTATGTATTGAAGCTAGAGGTGTTTATGCAGTACAGCTACTTATGTTCCTGCTAAAAGGGATTACAAACTATGCCACAGTCAACTTGAAACACTTGATATCACAAAAACACCCCTGTTAAGTTAAATGGAACTTTTCCATCTGGAGAGTTTTAGATTGAATGATAGTGGCTGAGAGTCAGGCCTTTCTTACAAAGTAACTGAAACTGCCTTTCTCCTTACACCACTGAGATTCTTTTTAAGGACATTGTTTTGGGGGATACAAAAATCCTTAACATAATTTTGCTTTTAATAACTGATATTTTCTTTGCCTAATACCAGCAGGATTAAGTTTACTGTTGCTTATTTCTGTAGGTGACTTAGATTCTACTACATCTGCTATCACACCGCCACCGGCTCCGCCACCACCCCCACCTCCCCCGCCTCCCCCTCCACCAGGGCTGCACCAAAGCGTATCCGCTGTTGATCTGATTAAGGAGCGAAGACAGAAAAGAGCCAATGCTGGAGAGACTTTGGTGAAGAGCAATCCAAAGAAACCTGACATGCCAAATATGCTAGAGATCCTTAAAGATATGAACAGTGTAAAACTTCGGTCAATAAAGAGGTGAGGCTATATATACTTCCTTTCTTACTTCCCCATTTATATGTCTTGTGAAGCAAAAGTACCAGGCTTCTTGAGCAATTTTGTTTTATAACATGACTAATTTGATTAGTTTGTAGTTTTAAAAAAAATGGGCCCCAGGAGCTCCTATACACAGTAGCTAAGAGATTAGCAAAATAATAATTTCCAGGTGATGTTTTTGGTTTTCCTAATTTCATTTATTCATGTACGTATGTATGTATGTATGTATTTAGAGACGGGGTCTTGCTCTGTTGCCCAGGCTGGAGGGCAGTGGTGCAAGCATAGCTCACTGTGGCCTTGAACTCCTGGGCTTGAGCAGTCCTCCCATCTCAGCCTCCTGAGTAGCTGGGACTACAGGTGTGCTACCACCCAGCTAATTTTGGGGGGGTTTTTTTTGGTAGAGATGGGTCTCACTATGTTGCCCAGGCTGGTCTTGAACTCCTGGCTTTAAGCGATCCTCCCGCCTCAGCCTCCCAAGGTGCTGGGATTGCAGGAGTGAGCCATCTCTTCTGGCCCCATTTCATTTAAATATCAGTCCTTTCATTTGGTCTTTATTGTGATTGCTCAGTCATTTATTGAATTAAGTTATGCTGTGTGCTCAGTTAGGGTTCACTAGGCATGCGTGGAGGATGGAACCCTAATTGCCTGCAAGGAGCACATAGTCAGTGTTCTGGAGATACATTAAGTGGCTGTTTATTGGACTCTTATGTGCTTTTTTATTGAGCCTTAAATCTCTCACTGCTGGAGTAGTTGTGATGCTGGTAGAGGAGTGCTGTTGGGCGAAAGGCAGCATATTGACCTGTCCACTTGTTTTCTGTTCACTTATCTAAGGTCAGAGCAAGATGTAAAGCCCAAGCCAGTGGATGCTACTGACCCTGCTGCCCTCATAGCAGAGGCTCTGAAAAAGAAATTTGCTTATCGGTATCGAAATGATAACCAAGATGAAACTGACAAAGGAGTTTCAAAGTCTGAATCAGAGGCCACCTCAGAGACACTGTTGGTGAGTATTAGCCCAGATTTCTTTCCTGTTACGTGGTTATTCACCCCATTGCTGAGCACCTATGTTTTGCAAGTCATTCAGCTGTGTCCTCTGTAAGACTTAAAAGGATGAGATAGAGGATTTAGTCCCTACCTACAAGTAGATTGCAGCTATCTGGGAAAAGGATGACGTTGTTTAGCATGTATACTTTTATTTGTCTCTATAAAAGTAATAGTTGTTCATTTGGAAGTTTGAAACTTGTAGAAGAGCATAAAGAAGATAACAAAAGTTAACCCCTGAACTCACTGCTTAGCAATCTCCACTGTTAAATTTCCCATACAGGCTTATATTGTTATTTAAGCATAATGAAGTAAAATTCAGTATAATAAGATTTGTATATTAGGGCAATGTATATTTTGTGATACAGAAATTCAAAGTAAAGCAAGATCATTTTCTCTCAGGGCACCCTGTGAGAGTCTTCTGAAGAGGGTGATATTTGATGTGGGCCTTGGAGGACGTGTATCATGTCATAGGTGGAAACTGAGTAGATTTCATAGAAGCCCTCAAATACTAATTTATACATTTCCTTAATTGACATTACTGTCATGGGGGATATGTGCTTGTATTTCCAGAGAGGCAGATAACCTTAGAAATTCTAGCACCTTTGAAACTCTTTAGACATTGGAAACTTTGTATTTCTTCCTTTGAAGCGAAGTAAAATTGTACAAAACTAGGGTATTGCCAAGATGATTGTGGTTTTCTTTTCTAGGAAGCAGTTTGGCTACCTCTTTTCGTTTCATTCTGTTGATATGTCCTGTGTTTATAACAACCTGTCACATCATAAATGTTTTATTATTACCAGTAGCTGCTTGGTTTTTCCTGCAGAACATACTCAGCCCTCTGATCCATGATTGGGAGGGGGATATATCATTCCTGTTACATGAACCAGTATCTTTATTTATACTTTTGTTTTTTTTCTAGTTTGGGCCACACATGTTGAAGTCTACAGGAAAAATGAAGACTTTAATTGAAAATGTCTCAAACTCCTAATAGACAATGAGCTGAGAAAGACTATCCTGGTTCTGCTGTTGGTTTGTAGAAGGCTATTTGGCTAGTAGAAATCAACACTATTTAGTAAACACTTGACTTTAGTATTCAGTGGTCTCCTTTTTTAAGCCTCATTATAGGATTAAGCAATAATGAAAGCACTGTAAGTGTGGTTTTGCTTGTATGAGATGGTCAGTTCCACAGCATGGGTGTTCTGACATGTTTTTAGTGTGTAGCCAGGGTGTTCAGGTTTCCAGTCTGAAACAATCGTATCGATTTCAGAACATAGAAGGACATTTGTGGATGGTACTGCGTATTTTTAATTCTTAACACTAATTTATCTGTACAAATGGTTTTATATGCATATATTTGGATATAAAACAGTTCATGTAAAAATTAGTAGAGAATGATGGCGATGAGGGTACTGTTATCTTCATTCGTTTTCAATGATCATTTAGTATTCAATGATGGAACAGCTGGTATAACATAAGTTGTTGGAGTGAAATATTTGAGATTGGACTCTTCATGCCTTGAACAGAACTTACATCTTAGATTCTCTCCCACATTTTCTTGGAGCTGGGGTTTGACTGGGAACCAGATAATGTTCCCTGCTGAAATTCTGTAATGCTTTCCATTAAAGGCAAGTTGAGGACCAGGAAAGCTGCTTTCACCTCATTGCCATCCATTGCTGAGGAAGAAAGTATAGTTTTCAAGTAGTAACGAACTAATTATTGAATTAAATCCCTTTTTAAGTAAAACCCAGAATGTACCATCTTCTTTCCTTTCAGTTTAATAAATGGCATCATAAAGATAACTTGTTGCTGAGTTAATACTTTTGAAAATGTCAGCATAATAGACTTAAAATTTTTAATATTGGTCAAAATATTAACTTTATAATGAAACATTGAATAGGCGAATGAATTTCCTATAAGTTGTTTATAATTGGTGAAAATGCTGTTCTGTTGAATTATATTATGCAGTATAAACCATAGGTGTTGTTAGAAAGTGGAGAACTGCCTTTCTCACCTAGGTCTTCTGAGAACTTGCTATAAGTGATCATTTTTTAAATGCATGACAGATCTTCATGATTTTCTACTTCTGATAAACTCAGTATAGTTAATGTTAGAATATCTTACCATGAGTAAGTATTTGGATTTTTTTATGTAAATCTAGTAAAAAAAAAAGTTATACTTCCTGGAAGGATTAAGAGATGGGAAGAGTAGATAGACATTCACATTTAAGTTATTGAAAATATGTGCATCGTTCGCCTACATATTAAAAATTATTGGAGATAATTAGATGGTTTGGTTATTCAGCTTAAATTTGAACTGTGGCTTATTTTATACATGTTGATGTTCATTGTTTCTAATTGTTTTATATGGTTCAAAATTCTGTCTTTCAAGAAATTCAGAAAATTTGCCTGACACATATTTTGACCTCCTAAGAAATTTGTTTGTATCAGTATTGAATTTTGGCCAGTTCTCCAATATTTTAAAAGTTACTATTTTAAAATAAAGCAAACTGTTTTATTTTCCCTGGACCATAGTGCCTATAATACATATATTTTTCTTTACAATAGGTTAAGATTCTTTTATAAATTGTACATGTAGCTTTTCAGAGTCATTTCCTTCTGCATTTTTTTCAAGAGGAAATATATTCCTTAAAATAAGTTACGTCATCTCTCATTCACTTTTTCTCTTTTTTTTTTTTTTTTTGAGACAGAGTCTCACTTTGTTGCCCGGGCTAGAGTGAGTGCCATGGCGTCAGCCTAGCTCACAGCAACCTCAAACTCCTGGGCTCAAGCAATCCTTCTGCCTCAGCCTCCCGAGTAGCTGGGACTACAGGCATGTGCCACCATGCCCGGCTAATTTTTTCTATATATATTTTTAGTTGGCCAGATAGTTTGTTTCTATTTTTAGTAGAGACGAGGTCTCGCTCTTGCTCAGGCTGGTCTCAAACTCCTGACCTCGAGGGATCCACCAGCCTCGGCCTCCCAGAGTGCTAGGATTACAGGCGTGAGCCACCGAGCCCGGCCCACTTTTTCTCTTAAAGGGATCTCAGCGTTAAAACAGGAGGGCAGGCATAAGGTATCCAAGTTGTTTCAGGGTTCTCAAGTCCGTAATCCACTTCTGAGATTGGAGAAATCTGTTTTCCCATCTTCTTTCACACTCACCTCAGTTTCTGGTCTCACCCATCGCAATACCTAAAGTTAGTAGATCTTAAAAAAATTAAACTCTACATTTCATAGCTGAGGCTCAGAAAGGTTAATAATTTGGTATGTTTTGTCTACTATGAGTTCTGACTAACCCAGAGACCCTCACTTTATGTTTTAGAGGTTCAGAAAGGTTAATAATTTGGTATGTTTTGTCTACTATGAATTCTGACTAACCCAGAGACCCTTACTTTATATATTTTTATATATATATATATATATATATAGAGAGAGAGAGAGAGAGAGAGAGAGAGAGAGAGAGAGAGAGAGAGACACAATATGAGAGACAGCACTGGACTTGGAGCTTTATGTGATCTTGTTAAATAAGTTAGCATTTTTACTGTTGCATTATTTTACAAATAGTCTCTGTAGTTTCCAATAGAATGATTTCTCCTAGAACTTGTGGTCCCTGGCACCTGTAAAAGGTGTCATCCTATGCACTTGTTTGTGCAGGCTTGGGAGCGGAGGGTAGGATGTGCAGTCTGTAGTTCTGGTCGTTTCCCCAGTCATAGGCCCTTCTTATCTTACTGCTGTATTAAGAATTCCTATGAATCTGTGTCTCGGAATGAAGAAGTCATGGGGTAATAACTAGTAGAAACAAATACTTTGGAAAAACCATCGTCCTGGTAAGTTCTTCAAAAATAGAAGTTCTCTCTGTGGGATAATATCTGGCAGATAGACATTTAAATTTTCAGTTCATCCAACAAAGTCAGCTCTGGGATTGCCAGGCAGAATGAGACACTTGGTTGTAAGACATTGTTTAAGACATTATCATTGTTATGCCCATTGCAATCACAGTATTTCTCATGAGCTTCCATCTATTCCTAGAATCCTGTTCCTGTATGTTCTTTCTTCTCATCTTAGAGATTTATCATTCTCTGAGCTACTCGGTTGAACCTGTTGATCCTTCTTAGACTTTCTTTGTAAACCTTGTAAGTAGGCTAGCTCCTCATTGGTCTTAGTGCTCTTTCTTGAGGACAGACAGGACAATAAAAATAGCATAACCAAGTACAAGGACCCAGAACTCGTGCACATTTCCCTCAGACTACTATCCTTAGTCCACTTCTTATGTGCCAGAAGCCTTAATGTTCCTAGACCTGGGGCTTCTCCAACTCTTCTTCTCTGGTAGATTCTCCAGCCCCTTGTGAAGCTCACAGAGGGCTTCTGTAAGCATGAAATTTAGATAGTTTCAGGCAGGTAAATGTTAAGATAACCCAAATAGTACCTCCCATTTCACACCAAACAACTACCATAGGGAAGTCCTTCATTTCTTTCTTTCCAGCTGGAAAAGCCTTAATTTGGGGAAAAGGCCAGACTCTTCCTAACAGGGTTTTTACCAAAGGTACAAAAAACCCTCTGTTAATGTTGCCTGGTGGCCATCCCTCTTCATTGGCCAGATAAGCTTTTTAACAAAGGGTGAAAGAAGGCATATTCTCTAGAGAACTATGTTGTGGAAACTACATGTTTTAAGGGTGAAAAAGGATGAGGACTAGAGTGTGGCTGGGAAGTCACTCTGAAATACTGGTGTTAGCAACAAGGGTAGAGAAGTGAGAAGTATGCAGGGCAGTGGTCTCAGGGGTTGGGCTATCCAGACCCTCCTTAACAACCCTGCCTTCCCTTCTGCAAGGGAGCACCTGGCAATGCACAGCCTGCTCTGTGACCAAGGACACAGCCTTGGTGAGCTGTTCAAATCAGATTCTTCCCCAGGAATTTGAATAGGGAACCTCCACAGAGTGAGGCAGTTAGCAGGAGCTCAAATAAAGATGTCACGAGGTACAGTTGTATCCGTGAGGAGTTTATATAAAGCAGAGATTATGTGAAAATGAATTAGGGAGAATACTCACAGCAACCCTTGATTCAGCATTTAATATGTGCCAGTGTACAGTTTTACTTTAAGAGGTAGACATTTCACAGGTTAGGAAGCCACTCAGAAGATCAGGCCACTTGCCCAGGGACCCACACCCAGGTCTGTCAAGCTGTAAAGACAATGCCCGCCACAGCCGGACCACGCTGGCTCCCTGATCTCAGGCTGCCAGCCTCCAGAACTGCGAGGAGTAAATATCTGTTGTTTATAAGTCCCCAGTTTATAGTACTTTGTTATAGCAGCTTGAGCGAACTAAGACAAGTATATTCCTTTGTATTATTTCCTTCAAAAAGCTTATCTTTACATAAACTTTTATAACTTAATTGCAGCTAAGATAAACTAACTTGGGAAATCATTAGTCTCCTGATTACAGGACATGGCTCAACCAAAGAAACACTTCAAATCTATGTTCAGAAAAATCTCATAAATCGTAGCTTAAAAATAAGTGTTGTAATATAAGACAGAATTTCTTAAAGACGATGATGGGACCAGTGGAAAGACTCAGTAAGTCAGTTAAGTCTCAGTGCCTCAGTTTTAAATTATAGCCAGCAAGAAATCTAATATTACAAATAGGGAGGTTTCTCTCTTTCCCCTACCATCCTACCAGACTTTAAGATGGGTTTCAGGACAACTTAGAAAGTATAGGTATAAAACTAAAAAACATAATTGATACAATTTAGTATTTTAGTAAAAGTATCATACTGAACATTTAAAACTCTATTTTAGAATCAAATTTGAAGGCTAAATGATTTTTACCATTCATAGATATTAATAATAAAAAAAACTAGAAATGGTCTTATTTTCATCATTAACTAAACCATTCATTCTCCTAAACAGCCACCCAACATATTACTCATTTTGTACAATATGGAAACCTGCCATGTGATATGACAAACACATTGCACACATTATTCTGTTACTCAAACATTTGCCATTTTAATACCCTTTTTATTACATCCAATGCCATGCTCTGCACACAACAGGAACTCAGATATTGCTTACCACATACTTCAGCATAGACAGGTTTCAATATAATTTCTCTTAGTGATGTATTGATAGCTATAAAGGGAACATATCGATTCCAAATTTTTTCAACAAATGTTTATTGATGACCCAATTGACATAAACCCTATGCTTAGCACAGGAACTAGGAAGATGGAGATCTGCTACGAGCTGGCCATCAGCTTACCCCAAGTAGTGGTGGGCCCACCTATAGTCCATGGACCCCTGGGGGCTTTCCAGATGACACAGTCACCTGCAGGTCTTTAGCAAGGAACACTGCAGACTTAATCTTGCACATATCTGTATTAGTATATGCTTCAAATGTACGCTGATGCTATGGTGATTGATATGCACATTTCTTTAAAAGCAACAGTGAATTCATATTAGCTATTGGTCACTGTGTATTTCCTCAATCAGGAAATACCGATTGGGAGGGGATTCAAACATTATTCATTAAAATATACATGCTCAAAAACATTGGAAACCTGATGTAAAAGTTTTAAGAAACTAGAAAGCTCAATAAAAACCAAGAAAGCATTTTGGAAAGAGACTGTTTTTGGAATCTTCATGAAATTACTAGCACCTCTAACCTGTACCTCAGGTACAAATAGATTTTCCCAGGTTTGCAAAGGACATGAAATGCAATTTGTACTTATTTTATACAAAGAGGATCATTACAAACCATCACATTTATAGTGAGTACAAATGTTGACCAGGAACCAATTGTTTTTCTTTTTTTTAAGTTAGAGCTTGTCAAAATTTTCTCTCCAAGGACCTTTACCCCTAGAGCAGAGACCCAAAGGGCTGCTACGTGCTCAACAATTCTTTGAAGTCTCCGGTTTTATCTTGAAAATTCACGTCAATTTTGCATTCTAGTCCATAATATTTACTTTTTAAAAAATATCTTCTAAATATTTAACTGTTTCCTCAAATTTTTCTAGAGAAATAAATGTTCAAGGAATATAGGTCATATTAAGAAGTAGGGCTATAGAAGGAGAGTCCCACATATACATAACAAAACACAGATTTTCAATGGTTTTATTATTAATATCTGTGAAGGCAGGAAACGAGAGCAACACCCAGGTGTTCCCCTGAGAATGTAGAAATAAGATAATCCTTTGAGCATTAAACGATAAGACAAACAATGGGTCAGAGCAGAAGTAAGCAATCATACACAGGGAGAATGGAGTCTAGGTGGGCTCAGTTGAAACAAGGGCGAGGGTAATGGCGGATCTAATGGATGTGCCAATCAGAAGCTGATGTGCAGGAGCAACTGCTGGCAGAGAATCTCTAGCACCTTCCAGGGGAATAGGGTACCCTGGTCCACAAACATGAATATCAGCAGGTATATCCCGATAGGGAGATGGATGCATGAGGCAACTTGGCTTCCCTTGCTCAGAATCCGTGCTCACCAAGTAAACAGCTGATCGTAATTTGGCTTCCCAGGAAGATTTGCCTAAAGGGAGAGAGTAATTGATAGTTACATTTCTTATTGTAAATGAAAATATTGACACTGTTTTTTTTTTTTTTAAATATCTGTTACTGTGAGCTTGGTTAATGTGAGTTTGCCATGAGATGGTTCCACTCTCTATATGCTGACAAACTGAGTCTGTGAGCTTTTAAGGATCCTTATCAGACTCTCTGGGTACATCAAATTTGCCCAGGTGGTGCCACCGCAAATAAGGGGCCAGTTGACCTTTTTCCCAGGTAACACTCTACTGCCCTTAGACCTCTATATCCATACTGTCCAATATGGTAGCCACTAGCCACATGAATAGTGGGCACCTGAAATATGGCTAGTCTGAATTGACATGTGCTGTAAGTATAAAATACACACTGGATTTCAAAGACTCAGTACCAAAAAAAAAAAAAAAAGGATGTAAAACATCTCATTGATAATTGTTTTTGATAATGACTACATGCTGAAATGATAAAATATTTGGAGATATTACAATAAATAAAATGTTATTTAAATTCCATCTTTTCCCTTTTTATGTGGCTATTAGAAAATTAGTTATGTGGCTTGCATTATATTTCTATTGGACATCACTCTTCTATACAAATGACAGTAATGTCTGACTTAAAATTTTACGCTATATCCCTTCTACTGAATTGGATCTGGGAAGATACAGGAGAGGAACAGTGATACCTTTCTTGACACTGACATCAATCAAGTAGAAGTGGCCATTTCTTATTATTTTAAAAAGGCCAATGATAGAAATAAATACAGCTAGCATTTTAGTACTTGCAAGAGTTGCTGATGTCAGTTCCCAGCTGTGGGAACAAAAGGCTATGGAGGCAGAAGGCCTGGCTCCAAGCTGGCCTGTACCCTGGATTAGTCAAGACTGAGCAAACCTGCACCAGGGCTCAGCTTGGTGCGCTCACTCCTCAGGTGCAGACAATAGTAGATAAGCTCTGGCTGAACAAACATCTGATGCGTGAATGCAGGAGCCAAGAAGCTAACTTTGATTTCCTTGTAATTTAGCATTGTGATTTCCAAAGGATTGAGTTATACGGTAAATATCAAAGATAAAAATGTGAAAAGATAGGTTTTTATTCATCAAAAGTTAACAGCAACAGGCACATATTAAAATGAGTATGGCAAAGCCTTTTACAAATGGCTTTACACTCAAGCTTTCTCCCAAGAAAATGGCTGTTGCAACAAACTGTAAACATAATTAATAAACAGTCTTTTACAGTAACAAGGGAAATACAAATGAACTAAAAGAAAGCACCGGTTTCTCTTAAAACTAGATTACAGTTGTGCTTACTGTACATAAAACAATTTAAAACAAATTACAAAAGTGGAATGTTTTAAGTTTAAAATTAGTCCTTGTATTTTGTCCTAGAAAACATCTGTTCACATCAAAAGGCCCATCAAAGGGTAACGTTTCATCAAAGGGAGGGACAAGAAAACAATGCACTTTTTTCAAATCAAAACAAGAAGTTTGGTCACTTAGCTTTGTGCATAGTTTAAGGCAACTGGAGCAATCTGTTACAGCTTACCTACCTTTCCCTCCCCCAAGTGTGGCTGCTCATTATGTCACATTCTAAAATAATAAATAAAAGCTTACATTTCAAATCATTTCCCACATGGGTAAACATAACACATGCACAGTCATACATGCACAAACATGCACTCAAACACACATCCATACATTCACACGCAACATACCTCTCACTCACTGCAGTGAAAGGGACTTTAGTACCCTTGATCTGAAGGACACACTTTCCCATCCCACTTTATTTCAGATTGGCAAATACCCTGAGCTGATTATGGTGTTTTAAACATTCCACCTTTTTTCTTGCATGTGCAGGTCAAGTGTACAGTAGTGAAAACAACATGCAATGTCTTCACTGCAGAATCATAATACAGCTAGGACATTGGTGTCTTCCCCTCCCGCCCCAAATTAAAAACTAATAGTTAAAAAAAAGAATTGCATTGCCAAACAGCACTGGAGTGAAAGCTTGGCGGTACTCTATCATAAATGCTGTTTCCAGTGCACAAAATAAAACTATAGCAAGTGGGAGGCTTTGGTGGCATCCAAAGAAGAAAAAAGGCAAACCAGGGGGAAAGAGCTGCAGTCTAAGGTTTGATCTTTAAATTTTTTTAGTGGTTCCTTCACAATCATGCTCCAAGGCAATTTAGAACCAGTATTTTCAGAGTTGGTTTGTAAACATTGAGTCTTGCCAGAGGCAGCAGAGGCTGGGCACTTCACATTTCCGTTTTCTCAAAGAGAACTTAGTGGAAGGTACAAGATACACATTGTTGCATGAGACTGGTTAAATTCCAAGAGATTGCTGCTGACAGATTCAGTTCAAGTTTCACGGTTTGAAGAATAGATGCTTTGAAAAACACGTGGCACACCTCAAAACTTCCTTTGTTACTCCTTTCGGGTTCTCTCCTGTCGGGCTTTGCACATTCAAGGTTTCACACAAAAGCCAAATGCATATTGCTATATGTTCAGGTCTTATAATTAAAAAGTGGGTTCAAATGATCCAACAGAGGAAATCTTGGAAATAAATAATGCTGGCTGGCATCATTCACTTGGAAACCTTGGCAGTCAAGAGTAAGTTCTCTCACCTCAAAACCCCATTTCACATTTCTAAAAACCTCCAGGAGGCAGTTTGTCCCACTAGTTCTGGGAGTTATGATAACCTATTTTCCTGAGGTAATAACTGTGAGTTCAGTTCAAATGCAGCATCAGCGTCCTCACTGCTGGACTGTTCTCTCTGCAGTCCCTTCCAGCTGGCCTTATTCAGCCCCACATGCCCGAGCATTGTCTGGGACAGCCTCGTGTTTGAAAACCTGGCCCATTCCGTAAATAAGGGCTCCACTAGGTACGTCATAAAACCTTGAGAAAATCAGAGAAGAAAGTTATTAACATATGTGCTGAAATTTTATCTTTAAAACATCTAATACAGTGTTGACCTTCTTTAGTCCTAATATTCACTAAATCTTATTTTTCAAAAGATTCATGTGTGTGTGCACGCGTGTGTCATTTACATATCTTTGAAGAATCAATTGCTCAAGTAACTCAATGGAACTTTAAGTAAAGGCGAACCAACAAATACATCAAATCTCTTTCCTGGCTATTCCCCTTAGCACCACAACTACATTCTTCCACCTAAGCGAACTCAGTGGCCCCATCAACTCAGAGGATACCAGGGCATAACACAATTTGAGGGACAGTTCCAGTACAACTGGAGACTAAGACGCCGTCCCCTCCAGGACTGGGTGCTGTAGTCTCAGCTGAAGTGGAGCTGCAGGTGGTTTATTGCTTTATCCCTTCAGGGATGGAAATCTTCACACCTGGTCATGATTCCAATTGGTCATTTTATTTAACTCAGAATATATAAAGCTAAAAATCATGATAAGAATCAGTCTAAAAATAACAGGTGAGGTTAGTTAAAAAATTATTAACGTGAACACCAAATGTGTACTAGGGACCTATTTTTTTAAACACTTAAAGGGTCAAAAGAAGCCCCACACAACATAGCTTATCAATCAAATCATAATGTATATTGAGAGTAACATCTTCCCAAGATTTTGATCTAATAAGGCTGGGGAAATACACATTCAAATTCTATCATTCATTGCTCATGTAAGTTTTTAAATTTTCTTCATATGCAACATTTGTTCTTTGAAGCAAGAGTCTGTGTGAACCACACAAAACAGGTTACATTTAGGCAACATAAAAATCTCACTGGAATTAAAGCAGTTAGCACCCACTACTTTTAATTAAGAAAGTCATATATGTCCAATGGTTGAATTTTTTTTTTTTAAGAGACAGGATCTTGCTCTGTTATCCAGGCTGGAGTACAGTGGCCTGATCATAACTCACTGTAACCTTAGACTCCTGGGCTCAAGCAATGCTCCTGCCTCAGCCTCCTGAATAGCTGGGACTACAGGTATGCACCACAATGTCCTGCCTAATATTTAAGTTTTTTGTAGAGATGGGGGGGTCTTGCTATATTGTCCAGGCTGGTCTCCAACTCCTGGCCTCAACAATCCCCTTGCCTCGGCCTCCCAAAGCACTGGAATTGCAGGTGTGAGCCACTGTGCCCAGCCTGATGGTCGAATTTTTTAAAGTGTACATAAATGTAGTATCTGAAATAGGAATTATGATATCTGCAATAAGGCTTGCTTTTTTTCATTGGTCCATTCTCTCCACACGTATTAACTGAGCGCCTACTATGTGCCAGGCAGTGTTCTAGGGGTCTGGGGCAAAAGCAATGAGTAAGACAGACTAGACCCCTGCCCTCAAGGAGCTTATATTTTAGTGAAGAAAAGGAGATAACAAACAGACTACAGTCCAAGAACACGGCAGCTTTTGGCGACCACCCTCACACCACAGTGTCATGTTGAGCCAGCCACCCAATGCCGTGTCTTTCCTGCAATGCCATGGTTAAGTCATGAGCAAGATGGAGTTTTGTACCCAAATGCAGAGCCTTATTATCATAGGTTTTACATGTTTCATCTTATTTCATTCCTCCCATTGTTCCAGCTGGTTGACATCTTTGGGGATCCTGCCTGTAACATCCAACAAATGAGCTATCACTTCCAGCTCTATGTTAACCTAAAATTTCTTTTGGATCTTAAATTAAGTAGCTGATAAACATGAATAGGCCAGAGCCATGGACACAGCCTCACTTTCGGAGGGCAGGACTTTATTAATTAGTACCTCGAGCCCAGCTGTTTGACCATTTGTGACT
Organism: Lemur catta; assembly: GCF_020740605.2. NCBI lineage: Eukaryota > Metazoa > Chordata > Mammalia > Primates > Lemuridae > Lemur > Lemur catta. The sequence goes on along the minus strand of NC_059136.1, from coordinate 86,003,507 downwards.
CCACGTAAGTGTACCAGCCCCCCAAGCCTCCACTTTCTCCTCACAGATTTCACAGCCTGCCTGGTCAAATGCCTTCCTCTTATCTACTACATTAGATTTTCTTATTCAACAGGATTAGTATTCCTATCAAAGGAGGGAATTGTATTAATTAAACATGAATTGGACTTACTGACTCCAGGCTGGGTAGTAGTATTCACTACTTAGTGTAGTAGTTAGGAGGCTGGGATTTGATGTCAGAAAGACCTGAATCTGTTAACAGTGTGAAGTGGACAAAGGATCTGAAAAAGGGGGACACGCACAGTGTTGCCTCCTGGGCTGTTGTGAGGAGTCAGTAGATGTCAACTATCACGATCATTTATCTTATCCCTGTCCCTCTGACAACCCACTCCAGTTCTGTTCAGCACTGACAAGATCGGTAGTTTGAGAGGAACGGTTTAAGGGATCTAGCTTCTGTTCCCTTATAAAAATTGCATTTTTTTAAAACCTCATTTGCAGGTTCTCTCATTAAACAAGACAGTTCTTTACTCAGGCAAAAAGACATTTATTTAAAATAGCTAGGGTGAGCTGACTACCCATTCACCTATTTCTAATTTGATTCTCTTTTGCCCAGTTTTTCATCTTTTGCATTTGAAGACTATTCTACCTGAGAATCAAGACAAAGCAGATCTGTTTAATTGTCTTACTGCCCTCCCAAAAGAAAAACATCCTGCTAAGCTCAGCATCTCTGGCCAGTGTCAGCGCTGAGATTTGGCCTCCCTGCACACTCCGAGGCCTGGGCCTCCCTCTTTTGCATGCTTGTCTTCATCTCGTCTGCCTGTCCCTCCTCAGTCACACCAGTCACCACCCACTTTCGTCCACATGAGGACCCTTTGCCATCACAATGTAAGAATTATGTTTCTGAATTTTTCACCCCACGGCACGGTCCTCCTTTCAGAGTATTATGTTATCTGCTGAATTTCTAGAAACTGTGTCTTTCTGAAGTTTGGGTCCACATTTCACTATGTTCAACCTAATCCTCAAAGGCCCTACTCAACACCAGCTACCAACATTACATTCCTCCCTCGATTCCTTGTTGAGTTACCTCTCCCCATCTTTATACCCAAACCCCAACACACACAATCCTACCTATGCCCTTCTGCAACAAGCTGCACAAACTTCAATCACAGAGCTCTTCATTATGCTTTCCATTGTAGTTATTAGTTCACTCAACAAGCAGCTCTCATATGCCTCAGGAATACCAACCAAAGGCAAGGCAAGGCAAGGCCATGAGAGATATGTATCAAGTGCTCTGGCATCCGGAAGAGGAGTGACTAACTCTGCTTGAAGTGATTGGAATGCAGCTCTGCAGAAGGGGATGTTTGAGCTGGGTCTTCAAGAAAAATGACTCTATTAGGCAGACAGGAAGGACGGGCAAGGCACAGAGAGCGAAGGAGCAGCACAGATCTGGGGAACACTGAAGCGTCCCAAGTTGCTGTCCATAGGTAAATCAAGGGGAAGGTGGGGGAAGATGGTTGCAGAGAATTTGAGGCCTAATTAGAAGAGGCCTGCATAGGACGCTAAAGGGTTAGATCTAAGCAACAGGCAATGATAAAAAAGTCAGAAAAGGAAGCAGTAGTGGAAACTGGTCTACACGTTACCATCACGCTCAGGGAGTCACTTTTCTATTTTAAAATGCCAGTCCCAGAATTAGCCAGAAGAACTTTCCACATCGCCAAGTAATGTATTCTTTCAGTTTTAGAACAGAAACAAAGTTATTGCTGCCTACTCTGTAAAATTATACTCTTTACGACCTAAGATCAAATGAAAGTAAATTATAAGAGCTATATAAGAGAAAACAAGGGTAAAATTTCTTAAATTATTTTCAAAAATGGAAATGAGTATAATTTTAATATTTTCTATTTCAAATATATTTCTCTTCTTGACAAAATTAAAATCAGTGGCATTTTCCTAACCAGCTATATTTAAACATATATAGTTACCAATCTGGATGTTGGCAATAGATTCAGTCTGACGATCACAAAGTGGACTCACGCCCAAATGATACTTTTTTTCTATATCTCCTGTAAATTAAAAAAAGAGATAGAACCATTAGTATGAGACACATTGGTTAAATATATAATTAAAGCCTTCATCGTATCTGTAAATTCCTTAGGAAAAACATACTTAATCCTCACAAGAGAATAGCTTCTTAATTAGTTTTTTTAAAAATTGAAGTTATTTACACATGCAAAAGGTTGCGAAGCTGATATCTTTATTTAAATGGAGGAGGTAAAAAACTTTTACTAGGTGTTACCCAAGAATGTAATTCTGTCCTCATTTTAATTTGCAATGTAGATTTTAAAAAGGAAGGTGTATGACATGATCCCTAGAGCCTGGCTTTAAATCACACAAAAAAATAACATCTTCCGTGTTCATATGGCCCTCCACACATGACAAGGATGGAGCAAGTTCAGGGAAATCTTTCTGTAGAGGTAAAATTTCAAGTCTAATCTATGCATATTCATGTGTATTCATAAATGCATACATACATCTGATCATTCCAAAAGAGGACTATTAATTTTTCAAAACAGATGCTCCACTTGTACATTACTGATTATATGTACATCTACTGTGAATTGTCACTAAAAATATCAAGAATTTACTGCTAGACTCTTATGAATGGTTGAGTTCTTATTTTATTCTTAGGATGCTAAAAAATGAACTGAATATATTAATTATCATTCAACACTTGTCACTTGCCTTGATGGAAGAATTCCTCTGTTACTTTTTCACTCCACTGCTTACTTAATTCCCAGGTCCGACATGGGTTACAAATATCAGCACATTTCAAAGCCATCTAGCAAATAAAATATTAAAATTGTTTTAAGAAAATAAAGTAAAATCTCAATGTAGGAAGTTTAAATATACTCTAATACTGGGAAAAAGAACACAAAAATATTGCAACAGAAAACTGTCTTTCATATTAACTTTATAATGCTGTTGCATCTACCAATTGTTTTTTGCAGAAATGCCCATGAAGAGGCAGTAGGACTGCTAATCTAATTACACATGCTTGACAACAGTACCAAAGAGCCAAGCACTAGGACTGGATTAACTATAAAATATAAATAAATAAACTAGAAATAAATAATCCAATTCCCTCTCCTATTTTTTAGATGTGAGAATTTATTAGAATAAAATGCTATTTGTTGACTGGTACCCTAATCTTGCAGAAATTATTTTCATCAGAAACTTTGAGTATGAAAAATACAGAAAGCAATGGTATCTTCCCTGGTGGCAGATTTGCCAGTGATCTCCTTCTGTAAAGTATGTGTCCTAATTAAAAGAAATTCCTTAGCTTTCCCTTAAGATTTAACCACTCTGAAAAACTGTGCTAGAATATTTTGTTTTTATTTTAACCGTGACATGATTTACGCTAGAAATAGAATCTTTCCAAGTCCCCTTTTACCTGTAAAACCAAATGTCTATGTCTGGTGTCTTCTAGGCATAAATCACCTCTATCCAAATGGGACCTAAACAATGACAGATACTCATTCTGGCGACTGATGTCTGTGGCTAGTATCAAAGCACCTATCTGAGTCTCCATTTGTTGCCTGGAATTAGAGAAATATAAAGATAAAATATAAGACTTTCAATTAAATAGTTACTTCTGGAAATTTTTTCCTTAAACTTAATAGTCAGAAAGCTTTATAGAGTCCTAAGATATTCTAATTGCCATTCAACTTAAAATTTATCACAAAAATGAGTTTTTAAAAATGCATCAAAAACTATTAAAATAATCAAACTAAAACCAAGAGAGTTTGTAGGAAAATACCAATATGCAAACATTCCAAAACAAGTGCCTTTATTTTGCCAACCGAGGTGGAATTATTTACTTTAAAAAAAAAATCTCAATATAATTTTGGTATGTTGTTTAAAAAAATTATTTGCTGGGATTCTTTACTGGAAAATTCTTGTGCTGAGGGCAACAACTTTGGTTTGTTTTTTTGGCGCCTGAGATCTGAAAGGCAGAAGGAAGATTCAAATGGAAAGAATAAAAGCACACTCAACAACTGATTCCTATAGACATTTTGACTGAGATTCCTGATGAAATTCCACTGAATAACTTTCTAAAGTTTAGATTCAACTATATTTTCATGGTCAAAGTCAAGAATCAATCAATTACTTGTAAATAGGAATATCCAAATTCTCTGGAGGGAAAAAAGGTAACATGTTAATACAAATAGCAAATACACTGTAGCACTTTAAAAACAGCCTTAAGTCAAATAACAAAAGAAATACACTTTAAAAAAATTCCTGCCTTTTGTTTGAATGGGCCATAACAAACATTATCTTTGTATGATGATCAGTTACGAACTGTCAGCTTACAATATTAAATATTAAATAAAATAAACCATAAATGAAGAAAACATTACAGGATGCTATTAAGTAGTACTCCTCATTTCTATTTTTATTTTTATTAAATCTGAGAACTCAGCAGAGTTAATCATCAAATGCAAAACACGATATAAAGGGAATAACAGAGCAAACATTTCAATCTGTCTTAATAAAAAAAACCCATTATTTATATATACAAACACTGTGTGCTTAAGCAATTTGTACTACTATATTTGTACTACAGCAAGAAATGATTTTACTTACCAGAAGTATTGTCATACTCCAAATGGTATCCATGAATAAAGATTTAAAAAAATAAAAAGTAAAGTCCATCTTTTTTCTTATGGTCATTACACAAAACACTTAGTTTTTTATAAAGTTGTTTTAAATTATGAAAGGGAAAGGATAGAACAGTGAGTGTAACTTAAATTTTAATACCCAAACATATTTTTATGCCTCACCATTTTTCCTGACTTGGATGGTTTAGATCCACTGACATGGTTTTCTGAAGTGTAACCTTGTCTCAGTGCAGCTTTAGTAAAAGTTTTTGTTTGTGGACCATGCTATGCCAGTCATGTGATTTTGTTAACCTCACCATCATGTTGGGCTTATTTACATTAATGCTTTTAATTAGACCCTCAAATGGCCTGTTTAACATTAAATTATTTTTTCTAAAATATTAGTATTTCCTGTTGTTCTTTCCATTCATAATTTTACCCTGTATCTCCAGAACTGACTCCAGGACTATACTATTGAGGATATAAAGCACTTTCTTTATTTTCTTATCAGTTTTGAAAACTTCCTGAAAAAGACTTCGATGAATCTATTTATGATACAGAATCTCTACTTTCTATCCAATTTACATTTACACTTAGACCTTAAGGTTTTATTCAGCTGTGTATAAAGTGGAGATATGTAACATCTATTTATGTAAATAAGTAGTCAACTATGACTGAGCCACTGTGTATTTGAAGTACATTTTATAGTATTCAAATCCATAGAATGGTCTCATAAAAATAAATGTTCATGAAAATGTTACTCACTATACTGTAGAACAATTTGAATTATTAAAATTTTGATATGAATTTTTAAAATAAGATAATTTATCCATTATATTTAACAAACACTGAAAACTGTGGAACACTTGAACATGATTTTTTTTAGCAGCCTAGATCAGCAGAGGCAATAATAACAATTTTTAAAACATTATAAAATTACTTTGCCAACTTAATTCCCAGAGTTGCTAACAGATACCTACCTGCTTTCTAATGGCATATGTGAGAATAAACCAGATTCTCTCAATAAGCCCACGGCAGATCTCCAGTGGTGATTTTCCAGTACTGAGGTATTCTACAAAAAAGTACATTTCTGAGTTATTTAGTGGTAAATCTCTTTCTGGACATAAATAATTACTTATTAGTAATATCAGTCTGGTTAAAATTCTAACATTCACTGAGAATTTGTTTTCCTTATCTTCATTTCCTCAAAACGTGAAACATTTTCTAGAATGCAAAAATAGTAAATGTGGGTGATAAAATTGCACTAACCTTGTATAAAGTTGCCAAGTAATGGTTAGTTTTGATAAGGAAAGGTTGATTAACACCTGGATGATCCAGATCATGAGTGGCAGCTGCAATTAAGCTCAGCAAGATATCCCAAGGAGTTACAGAATTGGCAAGCTGAAGTGTGACAAAAGAACAATCCATCAGACACGTCTGAAATAAGCTCTCTGCCATCACAATGGTTTTGAACTAGCAGCCAGTGGCAGTGTTGGCAGTTCCCTCCCCCGTCACGTCCTTCTTCAGGCAGCTGATCATTCAGGCCACCAAGCACCGCAAGGTCCCGGCCCCATCAGGACACTGGGGCAGGTGTGATATGACACTGCCCCTGCTCACGCGGAGTTTACAGAGCTCATCCTTATGCTGTTTCATGTTTAACAAACTTTATTATAATGGCTGAAGTATAAGCCATTCTTTTTGAGAAATAGTGGCTTTAAAATAACAAACGCAGGTTTGCACATTTTTATTGCTGTAGCCATTACCAAACAGAAGACCTATAATTTTGAGGGTGTTTATGCAGCAACACATTGGTTATTGAATTTCAATAATATAATCCAAAACGCAAGGTTACTCCTGTAGTCCTAATGTTTAAGGAAACTACTGAGTAATCATGTGAGCAGAAATCTGTAATAAACTTCTCTCCCAAATAGATGGGTGCATTCAGAACAATGTACACAACGTATTCATGTTAGAAGAAGCAATCTGGTAAACCAGAAATTATAACTTTACTCAATAACCATTACCAAACTTCTTTGATTTAATAAAGTAATCACAATAAATAAAAGTTTATTATTAACTGACTGAAAATTTCAGTAATAAAAAATAATCACCTTGAGTATACCACCAGCTTTTCATGAATCGCTTCTCATCTTCTGGCAAACTTCAATGCATCTTTTAAGGGCCAGCTCCACTGACCCCCCCACCCTGTTCCAGCCCTTCCCCAGCAAATAACTGACTTGTGTTCCTATAGCACTTCGTGGCCTACCACAATAACACTCATCAGAGCATACTTTTACTTATGTTTACATTAGGACAATGTTCCCTAAACTTTTATTATCTTGTGCTCTAATAACAAAACATTTTTAGCACACACCACCAGTATTAAGTATATTTACACATGGATTATGATACTGAACATATACTGTATATTATAAACCAAAGATGAAAACTGAAAATTAAAAAAATGAGATAAAAAATAAATTTAGATTCAAATTCTATTATTTTCTTTGTATGCCAAAATGGATCATCTTTTTCTACAGCCTGTGTTAAGTTCATCTCAGTCAGAAAAATCTTGTCTGAGAGCTTGAATTTCCTTGAAAACTATAAGCTATTAGAGGGCAGAGAGTGGGCCAGGCGAGGTGGCTCACGTCTGTAGTCCTAGCACTCTGGGAGGCCAAGCTGGGAGGATCACTTGAGCAATCTCAGGAGTTTGATTAGTTTGATCTTGCTCAGGAGTTCAAGACTAGCCTGAACAAAACTGAGACCCCCATCTCTACCAAAAAAATAGAAAAATTAGTTGGGCATGGTGGCACACACCTGTAGTCCCAGCTACTTGGGAGGCTGAGGCAGGAGGATGGCTTGAGCCCAGGAGTTTGAGGTTGCAGTGAGCTATGGTGATGCCACTGCACTCTAGCGTGGGTGACAGAGCGAGATTTTCTCCAAAAAAAGAGTGTGTATTTATTTTTGTATTACATGTAATTGGTACAAGGAGAAACTCAATGAATAGGGATAAGACAGTAAAGAAAATTATTTCCTCTTTAGGATAGGCAAAAGCATTTTTAAAATAAAGATTTTAAAGCACTGCTCACAATCAAGATGAACAGAAGGCATCTGATACAGAGCATATTGCATATAAAGCAACCACCCCTCCTTGACATATAAATGAATGGGCATGGGTGTGTATATCTTAAGAACATGTAATTTATTAAGCAATATGTAAAAGGGTTATATTCTTAGTTTCATACACCATTCTGGGAGAATATAATAATCCAAAATTAGAATTATTAAAAAATTATGACTACACATGATATCAAACAATCTTAGGCAGATTAAAGAGTTAACCATTAAAAACATGTGAAGCAACTGAATTCTCAAAACTTCTGTGAAGGGAAAGTAAGTTTGAAAACAAATCACACATGTAAAAATAAAAGAAATATTTGAGTGTGTAAAATGTAACATTTCTTCTTGTAAAAAAAACCCTTCATCAGAAAGAAAACTTCATGAGTATTATAACAAAGACAAGGAATTCAATGACAACACATTCTTTTTTTCTAGTCAGCTCTTACATTTAAGTTTTTAACCTATCTTGATTGACTAATCTAACTTTCGTATATGGTAAAAGATAGCAATTGGTACAACATATCTTTTTCAAATGAATTTTTAAGAAGACAAATGTTACTTCCAGTCTATGATTGTATCTGGTAATATGTGACAATAAAGAAGAGTTGTGTGAAGAAGAAATTGCAAATCACTTAATGTATATGAAGGTCAGATTTCACTTGTATCTGCAAAGCCATCATCAGGGTCTTTTTTCAATAAAATAGAAGATTATTAATTGGTGAGTTTTCCTGTATTCAGTAAGAAAACGCACTGTTTTCATTGTTTGCCAGCATTGTGAGTTCCCACTGTAATGGCTACTGCAGGTGTCTAATTCATTTAATATAAGACATTAATCAATTTCAAAATAATTTTAGCAGCTATGCTGTGGGAAAACACGGGGGGAAATAACCCACAATTAAAATTAAAATGCAAATGACTGACAAGGGAAAATATTTTGTAGGAAATAACAAAAGCTAAGATAGAAATTTCCCCAAAGAAGAAATACAAGGAAAAAAAAAATCTAAGCTCAAAATTAACCAAAACAAGTAAAGTGAAGCTTTTTGGTTTTGGTTGCTAAATTGGCAAATTAAAAATATATCTAATGGCAGAAGGAGGGCGACTGAGATACTGATGCCTTGCTGAGGGTAAAAAGAAAGTGGTACTATCACTGAAGACAGCAGTTTAGCAAGATAAAATATCCAGGCTCTTGGATATATTATGTCAGTCTTGAGGACTTACTGAAATTAAAGAACCTCCCACACACAAAAGGGAAAAGGCCAGGGAGGGCTTCGATAGTATACGCTGTAATAGTAAAATCAGGAATAATCTAGAGGGCTAAAAACAGAGAACTAAGCTGGAGTAAACCCACTCAGTTATAAAGACCATATGGCAACAGCCACTCATTAAGATGACTCGATTAATAGCACCTGCCACTCGCGAGCACTGTTCTAGGAGACCGGGATACACTAGTGAACAGACAGACAAAAATTCCTGCCCTGTGCGGGCTGACATTCCTGTGGTTTCCACATCCGGTTCCAGTATGTTCCACAAGTAAGATTCCAGACAGAGGTCAAAATTCACATCTTATTTATATTTTTGTCATCAGCAACTAGCCTGGTGCCTGGCATCCACTCGGTGCACGAACAAATATACAACCTCAAGAAAAGCAACTCAACTGTCACCAGTGTCACAGACATCAAAGAGAGGGTGTGGCGGGGGCGGGGCGGGGCCAGGGTCTTAAGTCCATTGCCAGGGACAAGCAGAGCAAGAGTTAAAGTTGCAGTGTTAGAGTAGGTCTAATTATCTCTGGAACGTGTAAGTATAATTTTTATTCAGGCCTAGTTTAAGAATAGTTATTAATCAAGCAAAGAAATTAATTTAAACTCATAGGTGACCATGAGACTAAACATTAAAATAGGAAACAGAAGGGAAAATTACAGTCTCCTTAGCTGACAACTATGAATGTTATCAGTGTCAATAAATCAAGGTGATTTTAGGCTCAACTGGAAAAAAAATGTTTTATAATCCACATAAGTTCAGCCTCGAGGACATAAAAAAATAAATACTAAAGTTAGAGATAATGCATATATGGAGAGAAGGGGCTGTTCCCTAAATCTCCAACAATCTCCTCGGCTTGAAATATTTTGTTTTCACTTAGAGAAGAGCCTAAGAATTAGCTCTTCCATATGAATCATCAAGTATAAAAATTGAAAACAAATTTCTCACTGAATATATGTATATTTGAGCCTTTCTATTTGCTACTCCCTGTGCACCTGGACTTTTCCGTGACCGACTCCTCCATCACGCACTGGCACTCACAGTGCTTTCGGACCACCCTAAACTGTAAACTCTTACATGCACTTGGTCATTCTCCAGCATGTTACTCTATTTTGGTTTCTGCACAGCAGTAATTACTGTGATACATGTTAAGATCCTATTTATCCGTCTGTTTAGTGATTGCCTCTCCCTCTGAGATGTGGCTTCATGAGGCAGGCGCCACTCCTTCCTTGTCCGCCACTCTATTCCTAGCCCGCGACAGTGCCTGGCACGTGGCAGATGCACAATGAATATGCATTGAATGAATGAATGAAAATACTCAAAAATGTGATGTTATGTGAAAGAGATACAATCTTAAGGCTTCCAATTTTTTAGAACTCACTTTTAAAACTTTGAGTGACTCTATTTTTAAATGTTCACCATGATAAGGGAGAAGGGAATTGCTTGCATTTTAGGGCTTAGTGATTTTATCTATATCCTTAATTGATGCTTTGGCTAACGAATTCACTGAGTATGATGAAAAGTGTTTAAAATAAGTATTATCATGCCGGGCGCGGTGGCTCACGCCTGTAATCCTAGCACTCTGGGAGGCTGAGGCGGGTGGATCGCTCGAGGTCAGGAGTTCGAGACCAGCCTGATCAAGAACCAGACCCCGTCTCTACTAAAAATAGAAAGAAATTATCTGGCCAACTAAAATATATATAGAAAAAATTAGCCGGGCATGGTGGCGCATGCCTGTAGTCCCAGCTACTCGGGAGGCTGAGGCAGTAGGATCGCTTAAGCCCAGGAGTTTGAGGTTGCTGTGAGCTAGGCTGACGCCACGGCACTCACTCTAGCCCGGGCAACAGAGCGAGACTCTGTCTCAAAAAAAAAAAAAAAAAAAAAAAAAAAAGTATTATCAGAGCTCTATAGGCAAAATGGCTAAAAATCATGTTTCTGTTCATATCTAGCCACATGTCTCCGTGCCCTGCTCAGCCGGCACCACCCCGATTTCCCGTGGTTGGTTGGGTGTGCCCGGTGGGAGGTGGGAGTGGGAGAAGCCTTCACTGACCAGGGTAACCCTCCTCCATGCCACTATTCCATTTATCAGACTGTATGGTGATTACTCGTCAACTTTTCCCACAAGATTCTCGAACAGAGGTTTCAGGCTTGGCCCAGAGTTTCAAAAAAGTTTATTTAAAAAATTGGGGTGCTTGGGAGTATACATTTGTCAAAACTATACACACAAAATGTATGCATTTTATAACTGCATGTAAGTTATACAATAAAGTTGATTTTCCCCCCAAAAGTCATGATACATATACTAAAAAAACAGGGGCATTTTCACATATTCCACAATCTCTCAAATAATAGGAAGACTGGCTGTCTTCTCAAGTTAGCATGAACAGGTTTGGTCAGCCTGCTTCCTGCCTCACATCTAGCTACACCGAGACCCCAGGAGAGAACTGTTTTCAAGCAGGGCTAGGGGTAGGCAGATGAAATTTTAGAACCTCCAGGAACAGGACAAGCCCATGGGCAAACATGGCTTTCATTAACATTTACAGCTGATGGCTCCCAAATGTGTACATCGATCTGATTTCTTTCTTATGCTTCAGACTCTTCTATCCAACTCCCTGCTGGACGTCTTTATTTGGATGCGGCACAACTGCATTTGTTTCCACATATCCAACGTGGAAACTCATCGCCTCTCCCGGCCCTACCCCCAAAAGTTGCTCCTCTTTCCACACTCAGCGGAAGTCTTCCCACAGAAGACTTCCCTCTTCCACTCAACTGCCCAAACCATTTATCATGGACTTCTCTGTTTCCTTTCCCCAAATGCTTTCAAACATCACAGCCTGTTCATTCCATTTCCCAAGGGATCTTACAAACCATTGTTCTCCTTCCCCAAGGCCACCTTGCTCTCTTCCAGGGAGCACTGTCATAGCTCCTGGCAGGTAGTCATGCTTCTGGTCTTACCCGACTGATTCTCACCCCTCGGCCAGGATAACTTTCTGAAGTCCCACGCTTCCCTTCCGTAGCTCTCTGTTCATCAGCTGAGCCACACCAACGCTGCCCCTGCTGGCCTCGTGGGGCTCACGCAGAGCTCAGGGGAAAAGCCGGTGTCTTAACCCAGCACCTGGGGTTTGCAGTGATCGGGCCCTCGCTTGGGCTTCTCCAGCGACTCTTTGAAAAACTTCCCCAATTCTCCAGCTGCTGCACTTACAAATAGAGCCACATTTGGAAACTTGATCAAGCTAGATCATCTCATTCATGTGAAGGAAACTTCCCATTTTAAGTCAAGTCACGAACTTAGGGAAAAATAAAGTAAATCAAAAGGAATTTTCTTATGGTTTTCACCTGAAGTAAATGTCAACCTCTTACCTTAGGTTCTTTTAAGTAACAGTGCATGGCCTGAGTAACGTCCGCGGCGTGGACAGCGTTGTGGTAAGGATTCTGACTGTGGTAGTCTTCTTGAATCATAACTGCACCAAAGAAAAAGACCCCAATTTTACTGTCAATGGGAAACAGGTACACATACAAAATTTGTGATAATTGTGAGTTATCCACTCATACTTTTTATGTAGCTATCAGGGGATAGCTGAATCCCCAGATTCAGGGGAATCTCACAACTCACATGTATACCCAAAGAATCAATATCGAATGTACTCATAACTTATCTGAAAACTTTTTCAGTGAGAGTGTATTCATGTCAAAATCACAAAATAAATATCTTTTTCTTTTACTCTTAAAATGTGAATCTATCATGGTGTCAATCTCCTCTGAATCTTTTTATTTAGTGGTACTCTGACTCTTTAATTTAACTGAGTTTCTCAGTTTAAAAAAAACAGTACAATTGGCTGGGTGTGGGGGCTCACGCCTGTAATCCTAGCACTCTGGGAGGCCGAGGCAGGAGGATTGCTTGAGCTCAGGAGTCCAACATCAGCCTGAGCAAAGGCAAGACTCCATCTCTACTAAAAATAGAAAAATCAGCTGGGTGTGGTTGCACGCTCCTGGAGTTCCAACTACTGGGGAGGCTGAGGCAAGAGCATCATTGCTTGAGTCCAGGAGTTTGAGGTTGCTTTGAGATACGATGATGCCACTGCACTCTACCCAGGGCGACACAGTAAGACTCTGTCTCAAAAAAAAAAAAAGGTGTAATTCATTCAACAAATGCTGTGCTATGTACTATTCTAGGTACTAGCTAGAAATTCAGTAGTAAACAAAAGCTAGCAAAAATCTTTATGAAGCTAAAATAGTACAGATGCTGGAATATATGAAAATGATACCGTGTGTGCCTCACCAGGGTAGTAAATTTTGGCTCTGGAATTAGCTTTTTAGCACTAGGAATGGGTTTTCTGTTAATTCTGCCTTCTTGCTCAGTATCTGCCATGCTATCATGGAAGAACAGACTAGGATTAGGGGTGGAGCTGCTCCCCCTGCTGGTGAGTGGGAAAGAGCATTAGAATTCTGTACTTCCTTCCATCTCATCCTTTAAAATAGCCTTTTATTTATTTTTATCTCAAATTGACCAGTGACAAAAAATAGCCTTTTAAAAACCCTTAATATTGATTTTTGTATGTATTTTATCATTTACATATTAGTACAGTAGTCCCCCCTCTATCCATGGGGGATACATTTCAAGACCCCCAGTAGATGCCTGAAACCACAGATGGTACCAAACCCTATGCATGCTATGTTTTCTCCTATGATAAAGTTTAATTTTTAAGTTAGGTACAGTAAGAGAGTAACAATAACTACTAATAAAATACAACAATTATAACAATGTACCAGTATCATTACTCTTGCACTCTGGGGCCAGTATGAGGCAAAATAAGGGCTCCTTGAACACAAGTACAGCAATACGGTGACAGTGGATCTGATCACCGAGGCGGCTACTAAGTGACTAACGGGGGGGAGGGGGGGCGTTTACAGTGTGGAGACGCTGGACAAAACACTGATTCGCAGCCCAGGAAGGACGGAGCAGGACAGCACAAAATTTCATCACACTGCTCAGAACTCGCAATTTAAAACATATGAATCATTCGTTCCTAGAATTTTCCATTTACTATTTTCAGACTGAGGTTGACAGCAGATAACTGAGACCATAGAAAGTGTAAATGCAGATAAAGGCGGACTACTGTACAGTATGACAGGCATACTACTTTTTAATTAATATGCATTTAAAAGTTTCTCCAAAATCCTAGGTAATAAATTTATCTTAGTTTGGTTCTTCAGAGGATAGAAAATAGTGCTTTCTTCTAAAAAAAAAAAAAAATAGAAAGAATCTTCATGATGCTTAATTTTTTCTAAGATATTTCTTTATTTGGTGAAACACTTTACCTTGTTTCTTAGCAGAGTAGTAGTATATAAATATCACCCTGCACATTTAAATATATGCAAAATAACCTTTTAGTCTACAGTCAAGAGATTTCAGGGAACAGAAAATGAAGAGACTTAAGTGCAACTTATCTTTTAAAGTTTTAGCTTTCAAAAATTTAGAAAAGTTAGAAATTGTGTCATTTTTGGCAGCAAGCTGTGGCAGTGTACGAGACTGATTACAAAATCATCCCAATGCTTCACTATTCCTTGCATCTGTGGCTCTGAGATTTTGCAGATTTTCCCACAGAGGCACAGGTTCGTCCCTGATCTGACTTGCTGTGGCCAGCAGGCAGCTGCGGAAGTGAAGGTGGGCAGTTCTGGGCCTGGGGCTACAGAGGCCTGTACACATCAGCTCTCTCTTGGAAACCTGCCACTACTGTTTGAACAAGCTCAGCTTACTATGAAAGAAATATTTCTTTCTTTTCTTTAATGTGAATCTGTTATGGCGCCAAACTCCTCTGTCTCTTTTAATAGGAGACCATGCAGACGTGAGCTGGGCCAGGCCTGGTGTCCCAGCTGAGGTCCAGCCAAGGCCTTCAAAGCGCAGCTCAACGGTTGTGACTGCAGGTGCATGTATGAGCCCATCCAGACCAGAAGAAACATTTAACAGTCCCACAGATGCAAGACCTAAATGAATGTGTGTTGCTGCAAGCCACTAATTTTGGGTGCTTTGTTATAGCACAATAGCTAACTGATAAAACTGTGATATAAAATTTAAACAGGTCCTTGTATTAATATGTCTTGTTATTGTTAAATGAGTTAGAATCACTTACCTAAAAATCTACGAAGTTTCATCATATCTAAATGGAAGTACTCAATTAATCCATGAAGACTAAATAAATGAAAGGTTAAGCTTACTAGACTATTTCCTAAAAGAAAGAAGAGATACTACATTAATAGGAAACACAAGCTAACATGATTACATTATGCTTTCAAACATGGATTGTGAATATAAAACATGGAAAGAGAGTATTATAATAATTCCTACTTTTTGTCTATCTAAAATTTGCATCTTATTTTACCAGTTATGAACTTTAAATGTCACATCTTTGTTTCACTCTAAGAAAACATGAATTTTTGTTATTTCACTTTTCCACAACCAAAGAACTGGAAGATAAACATTTTCAAATAGATTAATTTTTTTAAAAGACATCAAAATAATTAGGATTGACAGTAAGAAACTTTGAAAACTGCCTCCCCAGTGAATATGCTAATTCAACTTTCCAAAGCCCCTAAAACACAGCTGCACTTTAACCTCTTCTCCTGACACCCCCTCTACTATCTTGCTTTTCACTGGAACAGACCCCCCCAGGGCAGACTGCCCTGGCTGCAGCTCCTTGTTAGGTGGAGGTTGTGTTTATTCCCATCCACACAGCGCCTGCAGAAGTGACCAATGACCGCCTCAAGATCCTCAGGATCAAAACTCTGAACTCAACCACTTGCCTTTTCCATAATTGCAGAAAAAAATCTGAGAGTTGCTTGGGGGAGGGAGGGTGGAATCACAAAAGTAGGCAGAACTCGACTGCTATAAATTCAATACTGCCCAACAATCTTCTTATGTTTTCTTGTGAAATGGTTCTTTCACTTTTTAAAATGTCTGTTTTCAAGCATTTTCTACTCTTCTCAAACTTTCAACATACTCACTTCCCATCCACGCCCTCATCTCCACAGCTTTATCTGTCACAGAAAAAAATACAAGCCCTCAAGCTTCCCTTTCTTTCAAAAGCCAAGCCTTCCATACCTCCCCAGGGACCTTTCTTGTCCATCAGATACATCCATCCCCACCCAAATCAATCAACCAATCCCCCCCTCCCACTTTCTATATTGTCCCAACAAGCATCTGCAATCAGACATGCTCTACAGTCCCTCATCTGTGAAACAGCAAAGAATCCCGGCCTCTCTCGGCCACTCCAGTTTCTCCCTCTCCATCCTCCTGCACAGGTGAGTTTTCTGAAACAGTTGCCACATGCAATCGGGCACTCCTATGTCACAGACAACTGGAGTCATACGAAGTATAGAAATTAAATCAGAAAAAACTACCATTTTTATAACATTTCATTTTCCCCTCTATGGCACACCTCTCCATTTTTTACACCTCCTGTTATCTTTCTCAAAGTTTTGTAAACAACTTCTATAAAACACATAGGCTATATTATTTTAACAATTAAATAGACTATATATTTTAAATAGACTCATAAATTACTTCCAACATTCAGATAAGAGCAATAAAAGAAATATGATTAGAGTGTTCTCTGAAGAAGTCTGTGATTCTTACTAAAATGTACAAAAGACATAACTAGACCCACATTGAAAATTTATAGCAATAATACTTACGAAGGATAATAAACTATTTGGCTGAACTCATTATCCAAAGCTGCCTACACAATTGCCAACAGAAGCCCATGGCTGAGGAAAAATAAATCAAGTGGAGTAATATGTGCATGAACAACATTAGAAAGGATGTGGCAGACCAAAAGAAATTCTTTTTAAAAACTACCTGACATATCACCTTCACATGGAAAGAAAAAACATCTCAAATCTTTTATTTTTAAGAAATTCAATGTTAAAATGCATTCATGCCTTGATAACACTCTGCTGGTACAAACGGGCGTCCATGTGGTTTGGAGCCATTTGTGAAGAAGTGAGCTATGTTTCTGCTATTATTGCTGTAACAATCAACTTTTATATGCATAGATATTTTAGAATGTTTATTCATTCTGTAGATCTAGGTTATCACGAGTTCCCCCCAAATTGTTTTCCAAACTTAACACAACAAATTTCCAATTTCTAGGGTCTAGTTTTAAGAAAGCTACAGTCTAATGGAAACATACCCTCTTCCAGAATCCAGGCAAATAGCAGTTAAGAGACACATGTAATGTCCCCCACTAGGAATTTTAAAGGAATCTTACAAGAATCAATCTGTTAAAGTGTACTAAAAGCTGTATGCAACATTTTTTTCCTTTTCAGTTAATAAGATACTGAGTATTATACCAGTAAATAAAAGCACAAGTCTACAAAACATTTCAAAACAAGAGATGCTTAGTTGCGCTCAACAAAAAACAGGTACAGAAGAACTTTTTAAAAATGGAAATGGAAACAAACATTTTCTTGAAAAAGAAAATTGTATTTATAGAGAAGCTACACTTATAAAAATATACCAAAGGATAGAAATGCCCAAGGTGTAGCAGCCCTCATTAGTTTTTAAGAAAGTGATCCCAGATGGGGTCTGGCAAGTAGTGTCCTCACAAGCCAACAGGCTACATCTTGCTTGTTCACGTGACCTAGCTGTCATCCCTGTGAAAGGAACATCACATGCATCCTACTAGACCATGACTACTTCCCTCCTTGGAGCAGACAGGCTGGGGACCATTTGTCTTGGCACACATCACTGAGTTTTGCTTCCTTCTCCTCCCTGTCCTGCTCCCAGTATCATGTGGGAAACGACCAGAGTGAGAAATACAAGAAAGCAGTGCATCAATAAGCAGGAAGGGGACACTGTACACTTGGATACCATGAGTGATATCCCCCAGAATGCATTTCAGGCTAAGCAGTTTTGAAAGGAAAGCAGTTCTCATTACATAATGCAATTTGAAGGAATTTTCTTCTGCCAATTTGTTCCTCAAAAATATCTCTCCAAGTAGAGAATTCTTGTACCTTTTGGGTAGCTGTAGTTAACTGAATGTATATATCACCACCTGTGAAGTCAAAGGTGGGTGGCTAACCATGAGTGATTTCTACTAACCCCTAATGATCTGGAATCAACCCTAAGGGGAAACCATTCAGCCACCCTCCCCACAAATCCAGTGCAAGGAGTGAGGAGATCAAAGCGGATTCGGAGTTCTGAATTAACCCAGGCAGCCTGGTGGCTATTTCTTCTGTCCATACAACACACTGTTGAGCTCACTCCACTGTCATCACCACGTCCTCTGACTAACAGTGTACGTACTTTTTAAAAATAAAATTTAGAGAACAATCAACTATTTCAATGAGTGACAAGCGTCCTGTAGACTAATAATAGGCCATGAGCTGTTAGTTTATATAAGGCTAAACCCTGCAGGTGTTAAGGGTGGCATTGTTTCATCTGGATTTATTGTGAGATAATAATGAAAGTAACATTTGTGTTGAGTTAGGAAAGGGGACTTTCCCAGAGCTAGCAGAAGGTGGGCCACCTGATATGTCACTACCTATATTTTCAAAGGGGAGAAGGCCCAGGGGAAGGCCAACCGTGTAAACGATATCAGAGCCTTTCCTGTGCAGACGGGCCAAGGCGGGGGCAGGGAGAGGAACACTTAATCACCAAAGGGCAAAGGAAAGGTGCAGGAGAAACAGCAAAGGGAAGGATAAAAAGGCAGGGAAGTGAGAGGTTGGCTTTGCCAATAAAGGCAAACTTCACTGTCTTCATTCTTTTGCCTTGGGTGGGTCCAGTTTATTTTCTGTCAACAGTGCGTAAACAAACAGAAGGTATGTACCAAGGTGTTTTCGTTATGCGTTGCCATACAGCTTAGAAGGAGTAATGCAGTGACACTAAAAGGCCCACAAGTGATTCTCAAGAAAAATAAAGCTGTATTTGCTCACCATTTTACATATTTGACTTCCTTACGAAAGGAGCTTCATTCCAAAGTGAAATACGAGAAAGCAGGTGACTTCAAAGCACAGCAGTGACCACACATTTATTTTATGATTACATAGTCAGAACTGAGTTTCTCTTGGTGTACTTTCTACTCTGCTTTATTTTATTAAAAAGCTATTTAGACAAAAGAGGCAAAAGACTAGTTGAACTACTTCTACCAGCAAGAATTATGCCAAAAATTTTATCCTAAATAAAAATTATTCTCTGTTCCCAACGAACATATTCCTGTTCCCAAAGAGAATAGGAAAACATGATCCCTCCTCCCAAAACAAAACTAAACTAAATTCAGGAGGGGGTAAGCAGATCAGAATAACCTGTGGGCATCTTTTTTCAAACCACACATACTCTCTGTGTCTTCGGATAAACCCTCCTAAAGAAACTACAAGCCCTTCCCCTCCCACCACCAGGAGGCAGTGCCAGAGGGAACCACTGTTGCTGATTGTGCTACACCAGCGGTCCCCAACCTTTTCGGCACCAGGGACCAGTTTCATGGAAGACAATTTTTCCGTGGACCAGAGGGTGCTGGGAATCTGACAGGAGGCGGAGGTGAGGTGGTGATGCGAGTGATAGGGAGCAGCTGTAAATACAGATGAAGCTTTGCTCACTGGCCTGCCGCTCACCTCCTGCTGTGTGGCCCGGTTCCTAACAGGACACGGACCGGTACCGGTCTGCGGGCCAGGCACTGGGGACCACAGTGCTACCCCATATCTCTCACATATGCTAAGAAAAGCCTAAGAACCACAGCTCCAGAAGAAAGGATGCCTCTCGAAAGTGGTTAATCCACCACTCATCTGCGGCTATCAACATAGGAATACAATGTCAGATGTCATTGTAAATGGCCACAATCCAAAAGAAACCAAAAAAGAAAAATCAAAAACATAATGACATAATAATGTTCACTTTGGGTAATTAATAATAGCAGCATTAATTGCCAGTCAGCCAAGCCAGGACAGTGATGATGATGATTTCTGATTACTGTTAAAGGTAACAATCAAAATATAAAATTATGAGATTGATTCTCTAGGCTTTTAGAAAAGTCACTAAAAAAGGGACAGAAGGATGCTCCCTCTGCCAGCAGAGGGCTCATAACCTAAGTACAATAAATGAAAGCAACAACCCACCAGTGGCTGTACCATCAATGCAGAAATCTAGAGACTACATTAACTTGAGAAAATCAAATTCTTCACTTACCATTTGTTAGTCTATCAAAGAGAAAGATATCAAAATTCCAATTTCCAACTTTTTCCAGCATACACTGAAATGAAAACCAAACATTCCCACTGTAATTTAATTTCAATAACATTCTGTCTTTTGTAGAAAGTCCATAGAGAAGTTAATGAAAATGGAAAGTGACTGATTTACTTTTTAAAATCTCAAGTATTATTCCCCTTTTAATCACAACTTTTTAAATTGGCTCCAAACAATGTCCAAAGGGATAAACTCCATTTGAAAAATGAAATATTATTTTGTTTTTCTATTAATGAACATGCAGGTAAGGTTAGTGTTTCTTTCTCAACTTATTCCTATAGTCTTACAAACTTTCAAGAATTCTAATCTAACTTAATATCACAGAAATGTAGTTTATGTGCTGCCTGTTCTTGAAGCCAGATTTTAAAGATCTAGTAAAAATAAGTTACAATAACTACTGAGTACTTACTACACTGCCAGTACGGTTATACGTACTTTTCTCACTCTTTTACTGCTCACACCAACACTATCAAGCAGGTATTATTTTCAATCCTCATTCTATTTGCCTGGGGAAACAAGCAAAAGGTAACTAACTTGGTCAAGAAAATGATAGAACTGGGATCTGAAATCAGGCAGTCTGATTCTGGAACCTAGGGACCATGCTTATTCATTTTTAATTTTTAAAAACATTTCCAACTTGTTGATATTCATATTCTTTAATTAATAAAATTTACTACATAAACTTTTAGGGAGCTATATACTTCAGTCAAGTTCATAAATCCTACAAAGACCTGAAAAAACAAATATTTTTAAACCACATATTATTATTTTTTTATTAGAGATGGGGGTCTCACTATGTTGCCCTGGGTGATGTTGAACTCCTGACCTCAAGTGATCCTCCCGCCTCAGCTTCCCAAAGTGCTGGGATTACAGGTGTGAGCCACTGTGCCTCGCTACACCATACATTCTTAACCTGAACATTTTGTGGACTTTTTCAAGAAAAAACTTTTATTTCTATCCAAAAGTTCACTGTTGTATACATCTATGAATAAACTGACATGAACACTGACATGAACTAGTAAGATACTAGTAGAGAATGTTGATTATGATAGTACTCATAGCAACCAGTGATACACACAGATCAATATTCTCATTCTAAAATGCAGAACATGTAAGGTTTTGAAAACATAAAGTAAAAAGTATGAACACTTCCCACTGATTTCTTTTATCACACAGGGAAGCAATTTTTTTCACTTTAATGTAATTGTAAAGAAGGTACCCTAGCCTTCTCTCTACAACTTACAAATTTGTCTACACAAACTTAAAAATCTGGCCTGTAAATATTAAGTCAAAGCATAATTTAAGATACATTAAAAATTTAAGATTATTTAAAATCCTCATTTGGTCAAAAACAAGCTCATTGAATCTTGACTTTCATTAAGGCATTTCTTTTAAATTATATAAAGATGAAGAAGTAAAAATGGTCACAATTATCGGGTTTAATTAAGATATGTCTCTCTTTGATGCAAAACACTATGAAAACCCATTGGACTGAAAATCATGAGACCAAACTTCCAGTGTTGGGTGTAGCTCTAACCAGCGGGGGGAGCTCAAACAAGGTGCTGTGCTCTCCAGCCCTTAGTTTCCTTCTTGATAGAATACAGACATTATCAGATCAGGTAATCTCTAATATTCTTCCTAGCATGCAGATCCTGCGAGATCTTACACTTTAATGTTGTAGTGATCTACTTGTTACTTAACGTTATAACAATAAATGTTTCTTTAATTATTTCAGAAATTTCCCTTGCTCTGTAATACTAATTATAAATGAACAGCTTCTCTAAAATTTAAAAAAAAACCTATAAAAATGGGCTCCATTGCTTTTCACAGATCAAAAAAAGCTCTATAAATCATTTTAATATGAGGAAAAAAGGCTTGAGTAAACTTGTCAAAAAATTAATGTTTTCTTAAAAAAGCTATACACACCTTGGCTTGTCCATTATAATCATCATCTAAAATGTTCAGAGAATTTGAAACGGTAGTACCACGAAAAAAGCGTGAAGATCTAAGATACCGCTGGAAACTTAGTAACCTTCTGATATTCCTTGCAGAGACAGACACTTCTATTTCAGATTGAGCTGAAATAAAAGGAGTAAAAGGTGAGTACAGCAAGTCAAAACTGTACATATGCTATCTTTCTTTGCAATACCCCTTTCAGTTATGTACATTAAATTTTAAATAAATTTTAATAAATAACAACAAAATAATAAATAAATAAATTTAAATTAAAAATTTAAGTCAACTTTTAAATATTTATTAAATCATTGTACCACATTTCTAGGAGAAAAGAGGTACTACTTTATTTCTATTTTCAATTAAAAAAATAAGGATGAAAGGATAAATGGCCAATTTTGACAGGATTTAGAAAGCTAATGAAGAGTGTGACTGGATTTATAATCAGTTTTTTTTAACTTCCAAGAACTATCATTTCAGTACATTATATAAACGTGGAGCAAAACACAAAAAAATCTAGTTTCAAACTACCTGAAAAGCCAGGTCCTATGTTACGTATGAGTATTTTTTTTTTAATTTTTCAATCATCCAGCCCAAAATGTCACACATATGAGATTTTAATAATTATACAACTAACACATTTCAAATCCCAATAAGGTATCATTTCAAATATTTCCTGAAGATAATTTTGTATAGAAGAAAAGGAGAAGGAATGGGGAACAAAGTGGTTTATATATCCTAAGAGTTCTAAAGAATAGGGATAAAAATTCCGTAAGGCAAGACACTCTGGAAAGAGATGTGGTTCCACATTGCAGACTGGTATGTTCTCTTTCAGTGAGTCTAACACAACCATTTTTTCCCTCTAGTATTAGATTAACCAAAGTTTCTTTGATTAGGCACCAGATGAAATAACAGAGTTGGGTTAAAAGCTATCGTGTAAGGAACATACATTATCAAAATCAAACTAAATTCAGCAAAATGTTCATAATATGAAACATGAGAATTAAGACTAAGGATCAACTAATGATCATCTCTCTTCTTAACTTCCATTAATTTAGACTCACCAGGTGGAATGGCAGGTAATCAAACATATTCTCTCCTGTGTGTCCCATCACTCACTCTCCTATTAACCTCTATCACCCCGTGTTTCCTTACCCACAAAATAATGCCAACAAATCTAATTCAAAGGGTGCTGGATTAAATGCAATAACGTATACACAAGTCAGATACACAGCAGGTATTAAGTAAATGGTAGAATGTAGATGATAAAGCTGATGTTGCTCTCACTGCTTGAAGGTATACTTCCAGGTAACTATCCTACATTCCAAATCTTCTCATGTTGCTCTAAATAAAAGCATTCAATGGTTCCTCCTCATCTTAATATGAACTCCATCTCCGTAGCCTGGAAGATAAGCCTTCATGTTCCAGGTTCTGGTTCCCTCCAGACTAGACTCAGGTGCCACCTTTCCTGGGAGAAACATCTGAATGCACACTCCCCTCTTCTTGAAGAAATGGGAGGCACCTCTTCTGGGTTCTCAAAGCTCCCTGTGCATTCATCTGCTATAGTACTTCTTATAATTGCTGATTTATCTGTCTCCTTCAACAAATGATGACCTTCAATATAGACATAAACTACTTCTTTTCACCTCTGTATTCTGAAGGCTAACAGTAGTGCCAGGTATATAGTAGGTATTTATAAAGTATATTGAATAAATGCATACTGTCCTTAAAATACCTGATGAGCTCTGAGGTTCCCACATACTCAAATAAACTGGAAGAAAAATAATGCACACTGTTATGTGATTTACCTCTCCCATTTTTCATTCTAGTGAGTGTAAAATGCAGAATATCTGAAACAACTGTGGAGTTAAATTTCTGATCATCAATGTAACTTACTGTATACAAAGGACTAGAACCAAAATAGTAAAAACCATTAATATCAAGTGATTATGTTTAAACGAGAATTAGTCTCTTTGAAGAAATGAGCATAGATGAAATTCTACCCTTTAAACATCTAAAGCAAGGTTCCAAGTGCCTTGTAAAAAGTATCTCATTTGGTCATCAACAACCTCAAAAGATAGCCGTCCTCCTCTACACATGAGAATAATGAACATACAAGAAATTAAGTAATTTTCCCAAGGTCGCATAGCTAATACAGGGTGATACCTGGATTAAAAAACACAGGTCTGTTTACAAAGCCTGTATCTCCACTAATATTCATAAGGTTTTTCAAAAATTATTATTATATTTCTACAGTATTGCTGTTTACTGCTTATTATAAAAATTCTGTGTACATAATTATTCGAAATAGTCCTTACTTCACATGAAGGTATATATACAAAAAGAAACACAGAAGAGAAAAAGCTAATCCACAGAAATGTAAATATATAATGGACCCTTCTCCTTTCATTACTAGAAAAGAGTAGATCTGGAAGAGACAGAATGGAATGGCACGAACATCTGGGAAGGAGATAAGACCTAATTTATATAATGCTAGCACCACCACCTCTGTGTTTGTAAGTCACTTTACAGTTTTACAAAAGTATGTTCACATCACTACCCCGTTTACTAATCACTACAATCCTGTGAAGAAGGCAAAGATTCTCATCTCCATTTTACAAACAGAACCTTAGAAACCAAGGTAAAAATGCAATACAATTAACTCATTAGAGCCAAGGCACTTAGAAAACTTCTAGAAAATAATATAGAACACATATATTAGAAAACTTCTAGAAAATAATATAGAACACATATACTCTATTCATTACGGAAAAGCAACTTAAAAAAGAATTCAAAGTCATGAGTACAACTTTATGAGCATTCCCTTTGATTTATGTTAAATTACACGCAAAGGGCAACAATTTTATTACTGGCAATTAGATTGCATTATGTGTGTACGTACTAATAGTAAGATCACTGCTTTCAAATTACATATCCAAATGAAGGCATCCTTAAAGTAAATCTGAGAACTGCATAAAGTCCAAAAAATGAATTAACCTCATTTGAGGGGAAAACCCCAACACTTCAATCCACTGTGCCAAGTACCTCTATCACCACGGCAGGATTCACACTGTCAATGGTTAAGTAAATTTGCACTGTCTGGGAGCCAGGGCCCCATCCATGAAATCATCATTGTATCCTCCCTGCCTAGCAGTTACGTTCTGGGTGCTTTCTGACAAATCATAATCTCCTAATGTCTCATTTTCCTTAAATGGAAAAAAAAAAAAAGCATGTCTGTTTCCTGTTTCAGAGAGCCCTGAAGTTAGGCCTCATTATCAAGAATTCTGCTTTGACCATGTTAAGCTGAGAATGAGTATTAGACATAGACTTAAGGGGAAATGCTCACTCATCATAGGAACCCAATGCCGTCCAGCAAGACTAATCTCATAAATAAATTTACGCAACAGAAAAAGAAACAGGCCTTCACTTAATGATATATTAATAGAACCGGTCTTAACAATTACTGAGTATCTCACAGACAAACTAAGACAGGACAGAGAACCTGTCTAGATGACATGGCAGATCACTGAAGTGTTTTCTTCACTTAAGAAGCCTATACCTGACAAGATTATATTCTGGAAAAGACAGAAAATCCCATGAGCCCTTGCAGAGATGCCAACTGAAATTACCTCAACGCTTTGTCTAAGATTTAATATAGGACCAGAATTTGGGAGGATGTACGGTTTGATCTTTTTCATCAATCTAATTTTGGAATATGTAATGCATTCACATGTTTTAAAAACAGAAAGGAAGGAGGGAGGGAGAGAGGGAAGAAAACAACAGTGAAAAACTTCACCTCCATTTCTATCCTCCATCCAACCAACTCCCAAGCCCCCCCACCAAGAAAAGATTTTAGTATATCCCTCCTGAGTTTTAAAAATCAAATATATGGAAACATCATCATATATTATTTTTCTACCTCTTTTACATAAGTGGCAGCACATTTTACAACCTGTTCTGCATCTTGCTTTTTAATTCATCTTGGACTTCTCTATCAGTACATAGAGCCCTTCCTCATTCTTTTATAAGGTTGTAAAGTATCCTACCATATGGTTGAATCATAATCTGTTTAGCCAGTCCTCTATTGAAGTGCATTGCTATAGTTTTACAGTTTCCAAAACTACCCATTTTGCTAAATATTCTTATATTCCTACTACTTATTTGCTAGCTTTAGGTACCATCCTTTTATTTTCAGTCATCACACATGAGGAAGTCACTCTATATGCCATCTTCTTTCTCCATTCCTCTTCCAATATTGTCAGTTATCAGAACATGGGTTTCTTCCTTTCACTCTAATCTCCACTTGCATCTTAGGTTTAGCTCTATAAATTAAATATTGCCAATATTGCAAGTCCTTTTACCTTAGTTTCCCCAGTTATCTGTTTGCTTATGTTCATCCTCTACTAGTTTCCCCAAGAAGGGCCCAAAAACAATATTATCTCACAGGAATATATCTCACTCACAATATGTTCTTGAATGTTCAAAACATTTTTCGGTAGTCTTTGTACTTGAAGGACAACTTTACTGAATGTAAAATTTTTGGGTCTCATTTTCCTTGCTTGAATTTATTTGAGGGTATTGGTTTACTGACTTCTGGCATTGAGAGTTGCAAAATCCGAGACAAACTTGTTATTTTCTCCTTTATAAGTTACTAGGTCTTTTTGTATGGCATCCACAGTTATCTCTTTATTTTTAAAGCCCAGTGACTTTACTAAGATCTATCTCACTATTATCCATTCTGGGTGATTTTCCCCTGGTATGCTCTTTCAATACGCAAACTTAAATCATCTGTTATTTCCACAAAGTCTTCTTGAGTTATATCTCTAAATATTTATTCTGTTCCACTATTTTAGCTTTATTTATTCAAAGACTCTAAACTCTGTTAAAACACCTTTATCTGTCTTCTATATCTTACTTTCTCTCCAACTTTTTTTAACTATTTGTTTTCTTTGCTCTTCTCATTTCTATCCACTATATTCATTACACTGTTTAGCACAGATTTAGAAACAAGGCTGTCACCCAGGCTGGAGTACAGTGGCTTGACCATAGTTCACTGCAGCCTCAGATTCCTGGGCTCAAGGGATACTTCTGCCTCAGCCTCCCAAGTAACTATGACTACAGGTGCATGCCACTATGCCTGGCTAATTTTTCTTTTATTTTGTAGAGACGGGGTCTTGCTATGTTTCCTAGGCTGTTTTCAAACTCCTGGCCTCAAGCGATCCTGCCACCTTGGTCTTCCAAAGTGCTGGGATTACAGGTGCGAGCCACTGCACCCAACTTATTTCCTGATTACATGTTTCAACTCCTTTTTGTTGTCCTGTTGTCTCTTCTCCAAGCTCTTAAATTTGTACTTCATGATGAAACTACTGCTTCTTTTAGTTTTCTAAGTGAATGATAAAAAATTTAGTCACAATGTTTGTCAGTTCTATGGCAGCGTTTTTCCATTAAGTCCTCTTTAATCATTAAGTTCTGCTGCTTTCTTCCACTGTTTTGCTTAAATAAATTATCTAATGTGGCAGTTTCTTTTTTCAACAGAGTCATTATTGAATGGGCTGAATTTTCCTGGACCAGTTCTCTTAATGCGTATGGAAGGAAGGCCTTGGGGGCAGAAAAGCCCTCTGGGCTTCCTTCAATCCCTAAACGCCTCTCTAAGACCTGGTGCGGTGGCTCATGCCTGTAATCCTAGCACACTGGGAGGCCAAGGTTGGATTGCTTGAGGTCAGGAGTTTGAGGCCACAGGAATTTCTCCTTCTCTGTCAAAGAGACAGACTGCTTCTTACAAACATACCTCTGCTGTTTCTCTAGACCAAATTGGGCCCGGAGGACTGCACGTAACATTGGTCAACCCCATAGCCTAGGCCAGATATGGCAAGTAAAATACTCAGCTTTGTACTGGAGGGTAACACCCCACCACCACTACCACTGTCACCTTTTAAAATTATTAAGACTTCTTTGTGGCCTAATAATATATGGTCTATTCTTGAGAATGTTCCATGTGCACTTGAGAAGAATATGTGTTCTGCTATTGAATGGAGCAACTGTATGTGTCTGTTAGCTCTAATTGGATTATGGTGTTCCTTAAGCCCTCTATTTCCTTATTAATCTTCTGTTTGGTTTGTTCTATTCATTACTGAAAGGGGGGTATTAAAGTCTCCATTATTGTAGAATTGTTTCTTTCTCTCCTCAATTCTGTCAAATTTTGCTTCGTATATTTTGGAGATCTGTTCTTAAGTGTGTATATGCTTATAATTTTTATATCTTTGTGCTAGATTGAAACTTTCCTCAACATATAATGTCCTTCTTTATCTCTCATAACCTTTTTATAACTTAAAGTCTATTTTGTCTGCTAATAATATGGCCACCCCGTTTCTCTTTTAGATACTATTTGTATGGTATATCCCTCCTCATTCTTTGACTTTCAACCTCTGTGCTCTTATATCTACATTGAGTCTCTTCTACACAGCATACAGTGTCTTTTCACCCATTCTGCCCATCTCTGCCTTTAAAGAGAAAAATTTAATCCATTGACATTTAATACGATTACTAATAAAGAGGGATTTATTATACTTCTGCCACTTTGCTCTTTGTTTTCTGTATGTCTTATATGTTTTGTTTCTTAATTCTTCCATTACTGCCTTTTTAAATTTTAGTTGATTTGTTTAATGTACCATTTTGATTCCTTTCTTTCCTATTTTGTGTATTTTTATTTTTATTTTATTTATTTATTTTTTTGAGACAGAGTCTCACTCTGTTGCCCGGGCTAGAGTGCCGTGGCATCAGCCTAGTTCACAGCAACCTCAAACACTTGGGCTCAAGCAATCCTACTGCCTCAGCCTCCTGAGTAGCTGGGACTACAGGTATGTGCCATCATGCCCGGCTAATTTTTTCTATATATTTTTAGTTGTCCGGTTAATTTCTTTCTATTTTTCAGTAGAGACAGGGTCTCACTCTTGCTCAGGCTGGTCTTGAACTCCTGACCTCGAGCGATCCTCCCACCTCGGCCTCCCAGAGTGCTAGGATTACAGGCGTGAGCCACCGCGCCTGGCCTGTTTTGTATATTTTTAAATTTTCTTAGTGGTTACGTTGGGGATTACAATTAACATCTTAAAATTATAATGACCTACTTTGAATAATACTCACTTAATTTCAATAGCAAACACTCTGCTCCTGTGCTTCTCTATCCTTCCCCCTTTATACTGTTATTGTTGCAGATTACATCTTCGTAAACGTGTGGCCATTAATATAGATATAATTATTATACACATTTGTCTTTGACATCATATAGAAAAAAAGAAGAGCTACAAACCAAAAATACAACAGTAGTGGTCTTTATGTTTACCTGTGTAGTTACCTTTACCAGTGTTCTTTATTTCTTCCTTATGGCTTTGGGTAACTGCCTAGTATCTTCTCATTTCAGTCTACAGAACTACTTTCAGTATTTCTTACAGGACAGGTCTACTGACAATGAACTCCCTCAGCTTTTGTTTGTCTCAAAATGTGTTAAATTCTCCTTCATTCTCCAAGGATAGTTTTGCCAAATATAGAATTCTTGATTGACAAGTTTTTTTGCTTATGTTTTCCAGGATTCTTAATATGTCATTCCACTGCCTTCTGGCCTCCAAGGTGCCTCATGAAAAAATCAGCTGTTAATTCTTATTGAGGATCCCTTGTATGAGATGAGTTACTTCCCTCTTGCTTTCAAAATTCTCTCTGGGTTCCAGCAATTTGATTATTATATGCCTTGGTGTGGATCTCTGAGTTTATCCTGCCTAGAGTTCACTGAGTTTCTTGGATATGTACATTCATGTCTTCATCAGATTTGGGAAATTTATTTCTTCAAGTATTTTTTCTGCCCCTTGCTCTTTCTGAGCTCCAGTGATTCATATATTGGTACACTTGATGTTGCCCCACCAGTCTCTCAGGCTCTGTTCACTTTTCTTCATTCTTTCTACTCCTCAGCATAGATCATTGCAATTGTCTTACCTTCAAGTTTGCAGATCCCGTCTTCTGCCTGTTCAAATCTTCTGCTGAACCCCTCTACAAATTTTTCATTTCAGTTATACTTTTCAGTTCCAGAATTTATTTGGTTGCTTTTTATAATTTCTCTCTTTTTAATGAGATTCTCACTTTGTTCATACATTGTTCTCCTTATTTCTTTTAGTTCTTTCTCCAAGTTTTCCTTTACCTCATTGAACATATTTAAGATAGTTACATCTTTGAGTAGTAATGCCAACGTGTGGGCTTCCTCAGGGACGGTTTCTATCAAATTCTTTTTTCCTATTGGGCCACATTTCCCGGTTTCTTTGTAGGTTTTATAGTTTTATTGTTGTTGTTGTTGTTGTTGAGAATTAGACATTCTGAGTCTTACACTGGAGCAGCTCAGGAAACCTGATTCTTTCATTCCTCCAGGATTGCCTGTTTTTGCTTGTTGTATGCTGAAGCCATCCATTTTATAACTTTACCAAACTTATTTTGCCTTTGCTTGTCTATTCACCTTTGTCTATTTGCCTCTGTCTATTCACCTTTGTCTATTCCTTGCATGTAGTCACTAAAGTTTATGTTCTATTATCTCTGCAGTAAGCAAGTGATGTGATACAGATTTCCTTAAATGCCTGACTCCAAAATGGGGGTGAGTGGGTGGGGAGAGGTACTGTCTCTTTAAATCTCCTGATAAAATCCACCCGCCCCCCCAACTAGGGGAAGCTGCTACAGCCAAGAGGGCCAAAACCAAGGAAAACATCTGCACCAGTCCCTCAGCAATCCACACGACTGACCAATCAATACACATGTCTCCAAATTTATGGAGAACAAGGCCCCCACTGCCTGCCCTGGCCTTAGCCAGATACTCCGGGTGTATGGGGCCATATCCCACAGGCCGCGGGGCTGAGGAACAGGGGATGGTCACGGGTTCACCCACACTGCCCCCTTGCCAAACGACAGGAGCCTTTCCTTTCATCAAGCACTCCCCTGGTTTTTATAAGCATCCAAATCAGGGCCCAGAGTCCTGAAATAGTTGATTCTGGTCATTTTTTCCAGTTTGATGGTTGTTTCAGTAGACAGACCAACCCCTGGAGCCTCTTACTCTGCCATTTTGGGTGACATGCACCCCTTTCCTTTAAAAAGTGTTTTTCCTGGACCTTTCTGGGATTAGCCACTCCCTCGGCCTAGGTTTGAGAATGGAGAAAAGTTGCCAGGGAGGGATTAAGTGTCCAGAAACAACTACTGCTAACACTCTGGCACTCTAGATATTTTTCTACATGTACATGTGTGTATATAATTTTCTTTCATACAAGAACATTCACAGTATGTTTTCTTTTTCACTTACTTTTTCACATGGCTATCTTTTCATATCAATAAATGCACTCATATGTGACATCATTTTTACTAGCCATGTATTATTCCAAGGCATGAAATTATCATAGTTCACTTAATCTTTTTGCTGTTAAATTGTTTTGAACTTTTATTTTTCTTACATAGAATTCCCTAATAAATGTCCTTATTACTAAATCTTTGTACACAGCCTAACTGATGCCCTTAGAATAAATCCTTAGAAGTAGAACAAGTAATAGGAACACATTTCAATGGTGTTTAAAATGCATGCCAAAATAGAGAGTAACTTTTCTAAAAGAAAATTAGAGAGGTTTCCAGAACTGTCCTAGAATAGCTTCCAAAATATGATCTAAGAAAAGGGATCAGGAACTATAAATCAAGTATAAAATATGATGAGATCATTTTAAGATTATTGGAAATTTTTAGTTTCTTCATGTTTGCTTTCCCCCATCCCTCCCCACAAAGACATACTGTTTCCCTATAGAGACCAGACATAAAGTTCTTCTATTGAAGAAGCCTATAGACTTATTTTATAGGTCAACAAAGAAGGGTACAGCTGGGAAGCCTGTATCCAGCTTCTCTGTCAGCCTGGTTAGAGAGGAACTTGAGTAAACAAGCAAATAGAGGCCACTGTAGAGGGAAAAGGATATCAAGCTGAATAATTTATATCACTTAGGAATATATAAAAGAGGATACATGGGGAACTGGCAACAAGAAAGAGTGACTGTGAGAATTTAACTAGTACTTTCATTCAAACAATTACTAAAAAGCTCACCCCCTGGCCATATTACACAGAACCTGACCGTGTTACCAATATTCTCATGAGCTCATTCTGTAACGTGAGACAAGTCATTATTTATTTCATAGCATAATACACAATAGATTAAACTTGTCTTTATTAAAGCTCAGCTTCCATCAAGCTTGGACTATTTATTTTAAGTCCCAGGCTTGTTCTAGTTTACATGGTTACCTACATTCCAATCCAGCTTAGAAAGCCAACAGGGCTCAGTGAATTAATCAAGTTACTATTAAAGAGCAGTTGGCTTTGCTGGTTCCTTTCTAAAATATCACATTACCTCACTATGTGACCACGAACAAACTAATCAGCCTCCACCAAAACTAAATGGACATTGTTACTTAACGATCGTGGATATTACTTCCAGTCATCCATTCTTAGCTTCTCGAAGCCAAATAATAAGATGTGGGATAGAGGCAAATTTAAAAGATATATTTTTCTCTTGCTTTTCCCTCCTCTTAGAAAGTAGACAGGAAATATAGGCCCTAGGTCAAAGAAACAAAAGGCCTGGAGAGCCAACACATCCTGAGCAGTGCTGCTCCTAACTCTTCCACAGACTCTTCTCCATCATCCAAAGCGCATGACAAAAGATGCCTTTCACAGAAAGGCATTAGTTACTACTCAAAAGGTCTTTAACAGAAAAGCTTTGGGATCTTGAGACCCGACCACTACTTGCGTTAGAGGTCCACAAGGGGGAGCCCTGCAGTCACTATATCTGCCGCCTTAAAAATCATACCTGTGTATGCAATCGTGAATTATCCTTGGAGATTATTGTTAAAAAAAATTTTTTTTTATAAATTCAATGCTATAAAGTTTTAACTCTAGTCTAGGGCAAGGTCATGTTGGATGGTGATGGAATAAAAAAATCTGAAGACATTCTATATTCTAACCTTCCCCTTCTTTCTCTTAGGTTTCCTCAAAAAGAACAGGAACCATATCTAAAAGCCTGTTGTTAACACTGAGTAATTAAATTTATCCTACATCTTGGGGACAAGTTTTCTGAGAAGAATTTTTACATTTAGCATGCACGGATAAGTGAGGAATAAATCAAGTAGGTGCTTACAGCAACGGTCGTTAATAGAGCAGCACGTGCTGAGATGGAAAGGCAGGACGGCACCGTGCACAGAGACATGGGCTTAGGAGTTAGCCATATCTGAGCTTGAATCCCAACTCTGCCACTTGTACTAGTTTTGTGACATTAAGCAAGTTAAATAAGGTCTCTGATCCTCAGTTTCTTCATCTGTAAAACAGGCCTCACAGGACTGTTGTAAGGATTAAATGAGATAACACACACAACATATCCTGCACATTTTGGGCAAAGAATATGCACTTAAAATTAATGAATATACTTATCATTATAAATATAAAATATTTTTAAACATTTCATAGTATTCCTTTTAACAAAACCAGATTTATTTTTCATGACAGCATAACTTCATCCTGAAAACCTCTGCATACTTATATACTGTAGAAATAAATGTGTATATTTAAAATATTTCAAAATATGCATATAGTCTCATTAATCTGGAATGAATATAAGTCTAAACTCAGTATAAATTGGATAAATAAATTAACTACTCATAATCTAAAATGAGACCAATGTTAATGAAAATAAAATGTATAATCAGTATTTTTTCCCTTAAGCAATTCTTACAACTTTAGTTTGCAAAATTCGATGTCCACTTCGAAAGAATTTAATAAAATAGGAGCTATAAAACTCTGTAAAAAGATTACTCTCTTGTTATAGCTTATGCATTTTCACTCTTCAGAGCTGGGATATAGGATATGTTGGATCCCTTTTATACTTAAACTCAGGCCTTAAACTTAGCTCCTAATTCATTAAATCATTAATTCCCTTAATAAAGTGAGCTGAGAAAGAAACAAAGAAAAAAAAAAAGAAAGTACACAAGGCCTTAATGCAGCACTTCCTTCAAAACTTAAAATACAAAATAAAGGCTTAAGCTGAATTTCCAGTTTCACCAATTCTCCATAGCACAAGTAGAATTAAAACTACCATTAAACTGTATTAAGATTAAAGTCCAATCCATACCAGTCAATTCCCTAATTTATGCTATGAAGTTAGAGAAGGTATCTAGAAGACAGAACATTCTGTTCTTTCAACTTTAGGACAAAGAAGAAACAAAAATCAGTAGTTCTCAAATGTAGGCATTTCAGAATCACCTAGAAACTAGGTAGGTTTTAAGAAATACCCATCATGGGACAGAATGCTGTGTTTCCTAATGCAAGTCAGTACAGCAGTACTAATCTCTACTCGCACGGCTTGGCCAGGGCATTGCTGTAGAAAGGAGGTGGGAGCACTGGTGGTAGAAAAGCAGAAAAGGGGGCGCAGGATTATTGTTTCCTGGGATAGCGCCATGAGCTATTAAGGAAACATTACTTTTGAAACAACCAGATATGATTTCAAGAGAAATGAATGATTGAGAACAAACTAAAATTTAATAGAAACTCCAGACAAAATAACGGCCGTAGTCTACAATACCACAGCTACAAGTACAGACTGGCATGCTCAAGTTTGAATGAGAGATTAAATTACAAATGATGCATAGCCACTTTAGCAAAGCAAACAAATAATAGTTGGAAAAAAGTATGCTTGTGAATAGAAAAGTAATGACAAGACAGTACAGTATGAAAGTTAAAATACTACAACGAAGAAAAATGCACAGCTGAAGGATATGCCAAGCAAACAACTTTTATGCCTAAAGTAAAGAGGAAAAGCACTAAAAGCTTCCAAACATAATAGAATCTACCCTCGCATGGGAGTCACTACATAAGATGGGATAATCTAAGACAACACAACCAGTACAATATGAGCTTTTAAGCTCAAAATACACACTGAAACAGACATTCTTTCACATCATATAACTCAGTATGAAACAAATGATCCAAGTCTAACACAGCCGTTAAGAAGATAGGAAACAACCTCAAATCAATTGCACAAGAGGAACTAAGGGAAAATTCAACGAGAATTTCGTATGTATTCATAGTGGGTCATTATAATCAAGACAACATGAGACACATGACTCAACAGAAAGGCAGCAACCAGCCTGAACTCAGTTAACAGTTAATACAGATTATATGTAGAGAACTACAAATGGGACCCTGTAAAATCTAACTGGTGGAAGATACACAGCTCTAGTCAATTCAACGCAATAAAAATATATTCAATCTCTACTATGAGTCAGAAGCAGCCAGAGACTAGGAGTAAAAAGATGAATAAAACTAACAGCCTAAAGTTAAGAGCTTTTAGGCTACAATGTAAATATAGTGAAAGGTTCCCCTGCTGCTCTAGCATGGGGTAGAATAAAGTGCTAAAATGAATCAAGAGCTCAACATAATGGGCAAAACACATTTACATGGACTGGAACATTGCTTTGTGCCAAGAGTAAAAGAAAATGGAAAAAACTCCATTTGTGTGGACATGAAAAAAACTGTAAAGAAACATATTCCTTGTATTACATCCCGTCGGACGCTGGCAGAGAGACCAGGTCCTCCAGTCTGAATGACGTCAATGAGCTTTGGCAAATTCCATGAAGAGAACTGTCAAGCTGACAACTTCCATTACTGTTTAATAATCATGCCAGAATCACTCAAAACAACACATCAGACTTTCTAAGTGGGCATGTGGAATGGGATTATAACAATTCTTTTATGTTTAAAGACATTAGTATTTGTTATTATGTAAGTTAAAAATAATACGTGATGGAACGATTTATTAAATTTAGAGACATAAATTTAGAGCAAACAAGAGATAAATTTTTGACAAAAAAAATCAACATGGAGTTCATTTCACTATGTCCGGTTAATGTAGAACTCAAAATATTTTCTTTCAAGAGACCAGGTGTATGGCCAATTGAACAGAGAAAAATCTTCGTAGGAATATTTGGGACTCTTAATTTTCAGCCTCCTGAGTGTAAGGCACTTATTCAAAAGAGGGAAACTGCAATGAGAAAAGCTCCCAGCTACTCTGCAGAGTTGGGTGAAAGCACAAACTTCCAGAAGCCTGGTGAGGAGAAGCTGCCACAGTAAAGAATGAAGCTCAGGAATGAAAGGGCCCAAGTGCGGGAGACACAAGCTCTGGTCGCCTTTCGGTGTGAACCACTCTACGGCCAGCCAGGCATCGATGTCAGTCTCTTCCTCTCTCTAATCAACCAACTTCCCTCTCTCACCCGTTTTTCTCTCCTCCTCTTATCTTTTCCTCCCTATTTGTTAGTGCTATATATCGCTCACTGTAATTAGGTGCCTCAAACTGACAACAGAATTTTCCCAGCATAACTCAGGAGACTAAACAGGTTAAAATTAGTTGAATGATAGCCCTCAAGTATCAGTTTACATTTTTAAATGCAGGAGGACCCCAGAAATCTGTACCTTAGTAGGGATAATACCCAGAGATAGGGCAGGTCTGAGGGTTTGGGATCTTTCAAAATGAGATGAGGGTTGAAAAATTTCTCAGTGGGTCTTGGAGAAGCATTATCGCCAATATTTTCTGTGTAAGTATTTGTCAGAAAGTAATTAATTTGCCTATACAAAAAGAACCGGACTGCTAAGTCCAACCAACTGTTGCTTAATAAAAGGTATATAAAATGACCATACACTTGGAAGAGCTAGATATTTTATTTGCTGCTAATCCTGTAGCCTTCTCAATACCATTACAGGATCTCACACACTGCTCTGGGGACAGACAAGGGGCAAAGAGGTTAAACATGAAGCATCAATCTTAGCTTTGTGTTACCTTAATAAATTATCAATGGCTTGTATAATATGAATACTTATGGATTAGTTGTGACATGTTTCCAACTGCATGACCAGAAATTGTGTTTTCTGTTAAATAAGCAATCACAGTCCTTCTATCAGGCTGAATAAAAATTTTTGACTAATGTGAGCGTCCAAAAATTTAAACAGTATCTTTAGTGAGCAAAGATCTTCCAAATTTGTTTGTTTTGTTTTTAAGAGGCAAGGTCTCGCTCTGTTGCCCACACCAGAGTGCAGTGGCCCAATCATAGCTCCCCATGGCCCCAAACTCCTGGGCTCAAACAATCCTCCCGTCTCAGCCTCCCAAAGTGCTAGGATTGCAGATATGAGCCATCATATCTGGCCCTAATTTCTTAATTAACACCACCCATGAATATATTAATAATTCCTACTGATATATATGTTCTATAAATCACAGAATGGAACACTCTCCAGAGAAGAAAATATTATTTCAAAATAATACCCCAAGGAATGTTTCTGGTCATCCTAAAGTAATGTCAACAATGACTTCCTTATGTGAAAAATCTCTTTCTCAAACTCATAAACTATATAAATATGTATAATAAATATCCTTTGTGCTATAATACAAAAGATATATTTAATCAAGAAAAATACAAAAAGGGTCAAAGAATGCCTCAGAAAACCTCTTCAGTGAGAGTTGATATCTGGGGAAATTTTTTGATTTTAGCATTGAGGAGTCCTCTAAGAGTATCAAAGACACACACATATAATTTAAAAGAAAGCTAGTTAAGAATGAAAGCCTCTGTATGATACATCCATCTCAGGAAAAACTTAACTTAAAAATTATAGTAGAATTTATTGATTAAAGCAGAATCATTGCAACAAAGCTCCCAGGCTAACCCTGACAGCAGATTTATACCAGATCTTCAGAAAACACTTCTGGGCAAGGACAATTCATTACCATTAAAATCTCTCCACCCTCTGTAACCATAAATACAAATAAGTTTCAAAATGCCTTCCCAAAGTTTAAACTTTCAGTTCTTTATAAACAACCACAGAACTGGTCTAATACCACTTAATTAACAAATGTGAGTTGAATACAAACCCATTATTTTTAATAAGTGGATAATTTCATAATTCCATCTTTTAAAACTTTTTGTTTAGAGATAGTTTCAAAATACAAATACAAAATAAAAAATATAAAAAGTCACAAAAATAAAAATAGTACAAGGAACACCCTGTACTCAGATTTGCCATTGTTCACCTTTGCTTTATCATTTGCTGTGTGTGTGTGTGTGTGTGTGTGTGTGTGTGTGTGTAACACCTAATTCTTTTTTCTGAACATTTGAGGGTAGGTTGTAAACATTGTAGTCCTTTTCCCTAAACACTTCTGTGAATAATACTGTAACTTAATACATGTTCTTATTATAAACAAAGCCAAAGTGAATGTCTTTGCACATGTATTAACATTTATATATAATTATTCTCTTTGCATACATTTCTAGTGATGAAATCGAAGAACAAAAAGAAAGGCCAAAGTTCTTGATGCATATTGCCAAACTGCCTTCTAGAAAATCTGTGATAATCTAAACTTCTACCACCAGCATCTTAGCTGATTAACTTTCTAAATTTGATAGGAATTTGTTTAGTAGTGAGGCTGAACATTGTTTCTTGTATTTAATGTGTTTCTGTGTTCAACTGACTTTCTTTTGCCTCTTCACACCCTTTCAGAAAGACTTTTTACAGTCAGAACTTGCTGGATGATGAGGGCTATGGCAAACCCTACTGTGAAGATAAATTTATAGGCCTTAAGAGAATAAGGCTTATAACAAAAGATAATCCAAACCACAAAAATTCATGGCAAAAAAAACTGTGCCATCTACGTAATAAAACTGTTGAGGTCCCTGTTAACTTTGGGACCTGTGATTGCGCCCTACCTGGCCAGGGATCATGCATCTAAGCTGGCTCACAGGAGTGCATCTTCATAATGCAAACCCAAACACGGCTTACAATAAGCTGTATATATTAAAAAAAATCTTTTTTTTTTTTTTGGAGACAGACTCTCACTCTTTTTGCCCTGGCTAGAGTGGCAATTTGCCCTGCCGTGGCGTCAGCCTAGCTCACAGCAACCTCAAACTCCTGGGCTCGAGTGATCCTCCTGCCTCAGCCTCCTGAGTAGCTGGGACTACAGGCATGCGCCACCACGCCCAGCTAATTTTTTCTATATATCTTTACTTGTCCAGATAATTTCTTTCTATTTTTTTAGTAGAGACAGGGTCTCGCTCTTGCTCAGGCTGGTCTCGAACTCCTGACCTCAAGCGATCCTCCCACCTTGGACTCCCAGAGTGCTAGGATTGCAGGCATGAGCCACCACGCCCAGCCTAAAAAAAAAAAAAAAAATCTTAATCTTAAAAGAAAAGCTCAGTATTGCAAGGCAGATGTCTAATTTCCAGGTAAATTTAGTAAAGTGGATTATTAGGCTCAACGTGGAGGAAACTATAATCCAGAAATAAGTTAAAACTATTATAGCATCTAAAAAAAAATCAGCAATGCCTCACAGATACTGCACATAGAATAAAAAAGTATAGACAAATAATTTTAATAAATACACTAATAGCATACTATATATCTTTAACCTGCATTTCCCCCAATATTTTAAGCTGTCTCTCTCTTTAGAAAGACCTGACACTGGGTAAAGGGTAGTAGGTGGATCAAAGGACAGAAATCCTAAAAGTAACAACAATGGTTAGTTAGGAGAATAACAAACTAATCCAGACAGTGATGATAAAGGTCTGGATCAAAGAGGGTAAGAGATACGGAGGGCAGAGAAGAGATGAAAATAACAGCTATTAAATATTTTTGGATGTGAAAATACATGGGATATAATGACAGGCAGGATTGAAGCAATGAAAAAGCAGAAAGGAGAATTTTACAGCAGGGAGATTTAATAGTCAGTTTAGGGTAGAAGTAAAGAGGTGAACAGAAAAAGCGGGTTGAGGAGTTGTAAGCAGATAAAATTCTAGCTTCAATGGATTTTTTCCACCTCTCCAGAATTTTGCAATCAGAACACGTAGAAACTATTTTTATTTCAGCATCAATGCAAATGTTTGTATCATTGGGAAAAATAGTCTTATTTTTAATTATACACAAGGGAGAGGGCACACGATAGTCTTTTCAATGATTTAGTAACTCTGAAAGTTCAAACCCATCCTGCACAGTTGCTGAAGTGTTGGTACCTTGGCCAAACCCACGATTGTAGGAGGTGAATGGGTTTGTGGCCTAAGTCACAGGTGCCCTAATCCCAGGACTCTTCACAAGGAGGTAGAGCTACAAAGAACAACTTTTCCTCCACACAAATGAACTCCTTATATCTTCAGCTACTCCAAGGGGAAATTAAATATCCACAAGGAAGAAACTTTAAGATTCATAGCTGGAGAGAAAAGCATGACAGTCCTCCTGGTCATCAAGTCTAACGCAGCTCAGACCTTACAGTGCACACATTCAAGCCTAGGGTTAAATTAAGAAAAAGCTTTATAAGCTAACTCCTGCAGAGAACAAGTTCTGGCAAACTTGTAGGACATTCAGAGAAGTCAGTGGAAGAGGAGAAGGCTTAAAGACGGCTAACAGATTTTAGTCACAGCAGGAGCCTCTGCTCATCCCTGGTTAGATCCCACTTCACAAAATACACTAGATTAAAATTTTAAAAGAATTCTGAGCTGTGTGATAAGCAGAACTATTATATTGGTGGGAAAGAATGATTCATTTTTTCTCTATTAAAAGAACCTCCAAGTTATACTATCATTTTGGCTTAAACAGAGATAGCCTTGTTTTGTGTAATGATAGGACCAATTCTACAGTGACAGTCAATTTCCAGCTACAACCTAGAGTCTTAGACATTTGCCACCTTTTATGAACAGCAGGATGAGATCGAGAGGACAATCTGCTGCTCCTAATACAGAGCTGCTTCCAGTGTTCTAGGGCACCACCCCACAAAGGGTCCACACCAGTAGCTCAGGATGTAAGTGTAGATGCCCAAACCCTAATCATCAAGCCTGGCACTGCTTCATGGTATTTTGAACCATTCTTTGTCATTAATTTATTATCCAATCTGAGCTTCTCTATCTTTTAATAGGTATTTAACCCATTTTTCTTTATTATCACCATCGATATATTTGGTCTTCCCTCTCTCATCTTGTCCTTTAGATTTTATACTATTTGCTTCTGGTTTCCTAAGGATTTAGAAGGTATTTATCTCATTTTAATTCCATTAGAGATATTTCCAACAATTTGATCATTTCCATCATCTCTCCCCCACCAAAAAGTCCCATTACATCCCCTATTTAAAACTTCTAACACCTTAAAACAATTATATTTTTTCAAGTCCTCTATTTCAGTAAATTCAGTGAATGTTAGGGAGTACATCGGAGACTCTAAATATAATTGTATTTTTCTTTATACTAATATGGATATTTAGACTTACCTCTTTTACTCATTTCCTTACTCATAGCCAATCCTTGTTTATTGCAACATCAGAAAATATTTCTATTTAAACTTTTCAATGAGTAATACATTCACATGAGTCAAAATTCACAAAGTCTGCAACAAAAAGTTTCTTTCCCCTCCCATGTCCTCAAGCCACCCAGTTTCCCTTCTGGAAGGAACAAATGTTACCAGTTTCCACTGTATTGTTACAGAAAACCTACATTTTGGATCATCCTTGTTCTCTTCTCTGAAACAAATTCTCCATGGCTGGAGTATTATTCTTTCATGCTGTTGGAAATCTTTTTGCTAATATTTTTTCACCCCCTGCAGAGCTCTTCATATGCTAATATTTTTTAAAGATTTTTTTTTAGCTGACATTTATAGTGAAAATATTATACTTCTAAGAAGTTATATTTGCTTTATGAAATTACTTTGAATGGTTCCTTTTTTTGTAATCTGAAAGAATTTAAAAAGCTTTGAAATTAATCATCAGTCTTTTAGAGGTTTTAAAGAATTAGCCTTTTAAAGCTCTGGCCCTCAGGCTTTTAGAGAGGTCACTCCCAGGCAACCTTCTCTAACACGTAGGTTCTCAGGACAGACTCTTCTTTCCATGCTTAAAAATCATTGACGGCCGGGCTCCGTGGCTCATGCCTGTAATCCTAGCCCTCCGGGAGGCCGAGGCGGGTGGATCGCTCGAGATCAGGAGTTCGAGACCAGCCTGAGCGAGACCCCGTCTCTACTAAAAATAGAAATAAATTATATGGACAACTAAAAATATATATAGAAAAAAAAATTAGCCGGGGACAACTAAAAATATATATAGAAAAAAAAAATTAGCCAGGCATGGTGGCGCATGCCTGTAGTCCCAGCTACTTGGGAGCCTGAGGCAGGAGGATCACTTAAGCCCAGGAGTTTGAGGTTGCTGTGAGCTAGGCTGACGCCACGGCACTCACTCTAGCCCGGGCAACAAAGCGAGACTCTGTCTCAAAAAAAAAAAAAAAAATCATTGACTACATTCCTTCTTGTTGTCTCTGGCAACAAAATAAATAAATAAATAAAAAATCATCGACTACCTCAAAGAACTTTAAATTTATGTGAGTTATAGCTATTAATATTTGCCACAATAGAAATTAAAATTTTAATTTTATTATTTAAATATTTATTTAATTTTAAAAAACAGAAAATGTATTTATTTAAAATTTGAATGTCTATTATTTAAATTTGAAGTTAATTAAAAATATAAAATATTTATTACTATAAACCCATAACATGTTGACATAAATAACACATTTTTATTAAAAATAACTATTAATATATTTTCCAAAACAATGAAAAATTCGATGAGAAAAATGGCACTATTTTACAATTTTACAAATCTCTTTCATTGCAGCTATTTCTCATATGTGCTAATACACTGAATGTGTTGAGGTATCACACGTCATGCAGGCCTGGAAAACCCCACTGTACCCTTGAGAGAGAATAAGAGTGAAAAAGGCAAATAACATCTTAGTATTATTATGAAAATAGTTTTAACCTCACAGACCTCCAGCAGGGTTTTGAGGACCCCACGCCACACTTTGAGTATTACTAGTTGATTTTATCTCTATTTTCTGCATGTGGTTGTGATAAATTATAATTTTCAAGAAAATTTTCTGGATCATATAAACGTTAAAATATATTTTTAGAGTCAAGTAGTCTATTTTGATTCTTTAATTTTCTCTGTATCGCTGGGGCTTTTCCCCTCTTGTGTTTTATTTTGAGTGTGCATCTTAGCTCCACTTAATCCTTTGATTAAATTAGCTAGCAATTTATTTATTTTTTTGTAAACAACCAGCTCTTAGATTATTTAGTTATATTTTTATTTTAGTTTTCTAATTCATTAATTTCTGGTTTTTATCTTTACTATTGCTTTCTTCGCCTTTTCTTAGGTGTATTTTGTTATTCTTTTTCTA
Source organism: Lemur catta (assembly GCF_020740605.2). Classification (NCBI taxonomy): domain Eukaryota; kingdom Metazoa; phylum Chordata; class Mammalia; order Primates; family Lemuridae; genus Lemur; species Lemur catta. The sequence continues at coordinate 85,959,995 of NC_059136.1, read as the reverse complement.
ACTTCTTGAGTTGGACTACTTAGTTGACTTATTTCATTCTTTTTCATTTATGACTTTAAGTATTTTTAAGGCTATGAAATTTTCTGTAAGCACTGTTTTAGCTGAATTTCTTAGGTTTTTGTATATAGTGTTTAAGTATTATTACCTTTTTATAAGTCTGCCTCTTTGAACCAAGAAGTATTTCAGAATTTTAAAAATTTTCATGTGGCCAGGTCTTCTTGTTTTCTAGCTCTGCTGCTACTTTCTAGTTTCAGAGATCCTACTTGCTATATCTAATTCCTGTCTTCCTGGTCTCTCTTAAATTCACTCTCATCTCAGGCTTCCCCTACTACCACCTCCACGCTGCTAAATCAACTCTCATTCCTCGTCTTATCTGATTTATCACCATAATTTGGCAAAGTTAATCCACCAAAATTTGTTTTTTTTCATGTATGGTGTGAACAGGGGTCAAAATGTATTTATTTTTCCTATATGGAGAGCCACATGATTTAGCACCATTTGTCTTCTACCCACTGCATTACCACATTAGTCACAAATCAAATATCCATATACATGTGAGTCTATTTCTAGATTCTATAATATGCCAATTTGTCAGTCCACTATCACCCTGACTTAATTATTATACTTTCTAACAAATTTTGATACCTAGGAGAAGTAAATTCTATAACCTGGCTCTTTTTCCTGATTCCCTTGTCTATTCTTATTTTTTCATTTTTTATAGAAGTTTTCAAATCAGCTTGTTGAGCCCATCCAAAAAAAAAATCCCTGCTGGAATTTTCATTGTGATTTCACTAAACCTATGTAGATCAATCAGAAAAAACAAACATCTTTAAATACTGAATCCTCCAGTCCATTAACAGTATATACACTTACAATTATTTAGGTCCTCTTTAGTTTCTCTCTGTAAAGTCTTAGAGTTTTCCATGTAGAGTCATATACATCATTAGATTTATTCCTACATACTTGCCATTTTGATGCAAATTCAAATTGTATATTATCTCAATTTTGTCAATGCTGCTTTCTAGAAGCATAACTACAGAATGACTTTGTATCCAGCAAACTTGCTAAATTCACTTTTTTTTTTTTAAATTTAGAAAGGAGAGCTTCATTTCTCATAAAGGGTGGCAGCACACAGGGTGGCAATTCTGAAAGACTGGGAAGCAAAGCCTCCAGCCAGAAGCTGAAAATACATACTTCATAAATTCACTTATTAATCCTAATAATTTGCTAAGTATATAACCATGTTATCCATAAATAATGACAATTTTACTTCTCTTTTCTAACTCTATACTTTTCATTTCTTTTTCTTCCATTAGTGTACTGGTCAGGCCCTCCAAAATAATATTGAATAGAAAAGGTGATAAAAGATATTCTCAATTTCTCATCTCATAAAGAAAGTTTTAATATTTCACCATTAAAAAATATGATGTTTGCTGTAGGTTTTATAAATACCCTATATCAGATTAGTTAAGTTTTTCTCTATTCCAATCTTGCTCAGAACTTTGGTGAAGACCCAATGTTGAGTTTCATCAAATGCTTTTTAGCATTTGGTCATGTTGGCATTTAGCATTGTCATTTCAGCATTAAGCATATTGGTCTATGCATAACTTTTCTCATTTATTCTATTAATATAGTGAATTACATTGATTAATTTTTCAATGTTAAATGACATTAACCAAACTAACATTCCTAGAAAAACGCAAATCGGGTCAAAATATATTATTCTTCCTATATATTATAAATTTAATTTGATAATATGTTATTTAGGCTGTTACATCTATATTCATAAGTGATTTGGCCAGAATTTTCTGTTCTTGTCATGTCCTTGTCAGGTTGTAATATAAAGCTTATACTGGCCTTATAAAAGAAATTATTAATATAAAGTATGTCCTTTTCCCCCTATTCTCTACAAGAGTGTGTGGATGAAATTTTAGTGTGGCAATTATTTATTTTTTTCTAGCACATCAGAGCTATCCTTCTTTTGTCTTTTAACTTCTTGGTTTCTGTTGACAATGAAAAAGACTCTTTCTGGCAATCTCATATTGCTCCTTCCTATTTAATACTTTTCTCTTTCTGGCAATCTCATATTGCTCCTTCCTATTTAATACTTTTCTCTCTCTCTCTTTCTCTCTCTCATGACTTTTAATATTTTCTCTCTGATTTTGGTTTTCACAGTTATACTATGGTACACCTAGGTATGATTTTCTTTTAATGTTACTCTGCTTGAGATTTTTAATGCTTCCTGAATCTGTGCCTCAATGTCTTTTATGAACTTCTAGAGATTTCTCTGCCATTATCTCTTCAAAAACTGCTTCTGCTACATTCTGCCTCTTCTCTCCTACTGCGACCCTAATTACTTTTTCAACAATTTTGTACCAGATTAAAGATGGAAGACTGAATATTTTGACCTTACTCCCTGTGACAATTGGGGTCTGTGTCCTCTCCCCAACAGAATATGAAAATGTGATATCGTGCCAGGGTCTGGGCCCAGACCTTCAGAGACTAGGAGTTTCCCACACTCCCTCTGTCTTGAAATGCTTACTCTGGGAGAAGGCAGCTGCCATGTAAGAAGTTCGACTACCCTAAGACTTCCTTGAGATTGCCACTTATGGAGAGAGAGAAATGCTGGCCCCCCTAACAAATGTCAGCTTTCCCAGGGCTGGTACCAGACCAGAAGCCATCTTGGGGGTTCCAGCCCCAGGAGACGACATGAGAACCAAAGTCCCGGATTTACAGAGCCAATAGAGCCATCCCAGCCACTTCTAGCTGTTTCAACCATCTCAACTGAAGACCAAGACATTGTAAAGCACAGACAGCCAAACCTGACATATCTTGACTGAATTCCTGACTGTCAGAATCATGAGCATTAGAAAAGGTGGTTGTCTTATGTCAGTAAGTGTTGGGGTCATTTGTTAATACTGGGAGAGGGAATCTTCCACAGAGGCCCTCAGTATCCCTGCACATCTTACAGAGTGTGCCAAGAATGCAAAGCCCTGCCCAGTTTTTACTTGAGCCATTTCCCAGGGCTGTGTTTGTAGCTGGCAACCTTGAGGGAGGAGAAACATCTCTCTCCTGCAGGTGGCTAGAGGCACAACAGTCACAGATCACCTTAACCACTTAACCACTTAACCACTTAATCACCAAGATATTTCAAAGCTGGGATTTATTCATAAGGTGTAGCACTTTGGGCTTCCAACCTAAGCCAAGAGGGTTTACCAGTACCAACCCCACAACCTTGGTGGGTTCTAAACACCTGTTTTTGTTGCTCTAGCCTTAAGTGTACATGAAAAGCTTAAGCTTCTCATCCACCTTTTCCAGAATCAGCACATGCCACTAAGGGGAAAAATGGACTGAAATGCGAGGCTCATCTCTCTGCCTTAAAACTAATAGTATTCTGATGTATTCAAATACATGTATTTTATCTAATTTTTCTCATTTGTTTAGTTATCTAACATTACTGAAAGTGGAACTGCTCCCAAAACAGATTTAATTTATTTCACATTTAAAGGGTTTAAACATTCTCATTTTTCCCATTATAGGCCAGGCCCACCTAGAATGCTTGTTTTTAAAATAGGCATTCTACCGAACATCTTTAAAGGTGATGTCTATTTTCAAATAAATGTAAAGGATAACATCTTGTTAAACTATTGAAATGCCTTTATAAAATATCATTTGCACAAACATTTTATCTGAAGTAATGAAGATAAACCATTTGGAATAAAACAATTTTTAAAAATATATATATTTTTAAAGAAGAATAAAATTGTACCAAAGTACTTGCACATTTAAATTAGAAAGGAGAAGAAAAGCTATATTAACTTTTATGTTTTCATACTTTCCTCTTCTGCCTCTAAATATTTATTAACACTATCCAGAAACAATGTCATTTAACATGACCTAGTATTTTTAAAACATTCCAAACATAATAAAGTCTTTTCTTATATTCTTTTTCCCTTGGAAAACTATGTAATTTTATGAAGAACTGAAGTGTAGTGAAAGTCTGAAGGAAACATTCTGTCTGCCAACACTTACAGTGGAAAATACGAAAATCGATGTATGGATGGGAACCTCTTCTTTCTGATTCAAATCCTGCTCGGCTCCTCACGCGAACATCTCCTGGACAGAATCAAGAGTAAAACGTAAGTTTAGAAGATCGTCAAGAAGCTTCCATGTGCACAAAAGGTCCACGTGGTATCATATTCGTAAGCAATGGCCCACTAACAATATATATGGAGCATGTAGTTAAGAGAGAATTTATCTGAAGAAGTTCACAAAATTTCAATAGTGAGTTGTAAGATTGATGAGAATTTTTTTCCCATCTACCCCTACAATAATAATAATTATAATCTATAGTTTAAAGTTAGCCTTCTGAAAGGTGATGCAAGTATATGATAATCCAACCTAACATTTTATTATTCACAAGGAGTTTAAAGAAAAAAAGGCCACTGGAAAACAAAATCTGTTTTACAGAGAATAGAAAATCTTCCATATAAAATTTTCTAAAGCCACAGCAAGAAGAAAATATTTATTAAGTTTCTATTCTGTGCTTAGTACTATACTATGGGGCTAAAAGGGATTTGAAAAATATAAAATACATTACCTATTCTCAAGCAATTTACAATTTCATAAATGTGTAAAAAATTAAAATGTTAAGGACTTTGCTTTAAGTCCATTTGATTAATCTTCTCTTCTCATGGACAGTGGGTGGATACACAAGGCCTTAACTGGGTGTTAAACTTTCATCTTTATAAGCTGTGTTGTTCCTACACGTACCCACGACTTTTAGATTTATTTCTCTATACAGCAACATAACCATAGCAACCATGTACCAGGCACTCTCTTTGTGCTTTACGGGCATTATTTTATTTAATAAATAACCTTGAGAGATAGGAATCTTAACCCCCATTTTACAGATGCAAAAATTGGACTTGGAGAAGTTAAATAGCAGGCCCCATCCCATGAAGCTAGTGCAAAGGGTGAGCCAGGGTTCAAACCTAGCTCCACAGGTTCCAAAGACAGGACTTTTCCCGCTACACTTTCACAGCCTCCAAGTTCATATCCTTGAAGTCTCCGGCCCCTGTCCCTGTGCTCTTACACTTCTGCTTGCCTAGAAGGCTCTCCTCCTTACTCTGTTCCTCTAAGTAAAACTATCATTTCCTTCAAGGCTCATTTCATCTGCCATCATGCCATCCCACAATGATTAATCACCTCTTTCACATGGTGATTCCTTCACACGGCAACAAATGTTTACTGAGCACTGAAATGTAGCAGTGAGCACAATGCATAAAGTCCTGGTCCTCATGAAGCTTATCTTTTTGTGGCATGACACATATAATAAAGTAAACACATAATTTCATTCCATGGAAGATGACAAGTTACGTGGAGAAAACTAAAGCGAGGTGAAGAATAGGGAGGGGGAGCAGGAGGGTGACTCACTGGTGTGGCCCTGGACGGCCTCACTGGAAAGGAGACATCTGGGCAGGGGCCTGAAGCAAGTGAGGCAGCGTGCCTTGTGGCTATCAGGAGGGAGAGGATTCCGGGCATGAGGAAGAGCAAGTGCAGACACCCTGAGACGGCGGTATGCTCGGCCTGGTCAAGGACAAGCAAAGAGGCCAGTGTGGCAGGAACGAGGCCAGTGAGGGGAACTGGCCGGGTGGAGGCAGAGAGGCAGTGGGGCCAGATCACGTTGGACCTTTGGGCCATCGGAGGTTTCCGAACAGAGGAGTGAGATGACTTAGTCAGGTTCACTCTGGCTGTGTGGGCTAGGATCGAGTCGAGGCACGCAAGAAGACGCAGGGTCACCAGGTACAGAGCAAGTGGGATAGATGAGGCAGTAACTATGGCTTAGATAGCGGTGGTAAGCACTGGGGTAGCATGATTCTGCATGTATTTTGAAGGTATCAACCATTGCTGATAAATTCAACATGGAGTGTGTATGAAATAGGAGTCAAAAATTGGCCAAGCACAGTGGCTTGTAATTCTAAGCTTTAGGTGGCCGAGATGGGAGGATCACTTGAGGCCAGGAGTTCAAGACCAGCCTGAGCAACATAATGAGACCCCATCTCTACAAAAAATGGAAAAATCAGTCGGGTGTGGGGTCTCGTGCCTGTAATCCTAGCTACTCAGAAGGCTGAGGCGGGAGGATCATTTGAACCCAGGAGTTTGAGGTTGCAATAAGCTATGATGACACCACTGTACTCTAGCCTGGGTGACAGAGAGAGACCCTGTCTCAAAAAAAAAAAAGAAAAAGAAAAAGAAAAAAGGACACCGAGTCTTCTGATCTAACACCTAGAAGAATGGAGTTACATTTACTGAGATGGCAAAAGACTACAAAACGAACAGACATGGGGAACACAAATCTTTTGTTTTAGCCATGCTCAGTTTGAGGTATCCATAATACACCCACGTGGAGATGTTCTACAAAGTTAAAAAAAATATGAATCTGAAGTTCTGTTTTCAGGACAGTAGAACCCTGAACATGTTTATAGAGACAGATGAAGACCACAAAGAGGAAAAGGCTAAACGTTTGTGGGGGAAAATGTGGAATAGAATAGAATAGAATTGAGGCAGGTAAGATACAAAAGGTAAATTAAAGAGGAAAAAAGGAATAAGAGCAAAACCAGAACCTTGGGAAACATTTAGGTTTAAGAGTATGAAAAGGAACTAGTGAAGGAGACAAAGGAAAACCTAAGTAGGTAAAGAATAAGGATGGCTCAATTTCATAAAGTTGGAGGAGGAATTCCAAGCACAGAGAGGAGTCCTGGGAGACTTCTTTAAGAAAAGATGAGTAAAGTTGCCTACTGGAATCTTAACAGTGCATTTTTTAATAGTATGAATTAAAGCACAAGGGATTAAGGAGTGTGTGATGAAGAGATAAATCTGACACAGAAAAGGATAGAAAGAAAATAATACATATAAACATACACATCCATCTAAATTCATTTTACCTTGTGCAATTGAGTAATACATCAAAAATTTAAGCACCAAAACTAGAGGAAGACAAATAGTGTTCCTCGCCAGCCAACTAAAAACAAAATACACCCAGTGACGGGTCTATCGGATCCAGCATTTCATGACCTCATCTTTGTCCATTTGGCATTCATCTCTTCAGTATTTAGCAACTCTACACATCGAATTTTCTATGAAGAAGGTTCAAAATGCAACTTGAAATTGTGTACTAATGACAGAGTCCCAGTTATTAAGCCAGAGATTACTCAATGACCTGTAACTCTAAAATGCCTCTCTTTATTCTCACCATATTCAACGTCAATGTGATCGATTATATCTGCTACAAACAGTCATGAAAAGCTACCTAATGAAAGACACCTCAACCTCAAGTAACAATATATGATATTGATATTCATACAAAATAAATAATGCTTACCCAGCATACGAATGTACAACGCAGTCTGATCAGAACTGTCATAGGAAATAGCTCCACGCCTCTAGAAAAAAAAATACACACATTTTAATACATGACAAATAAATGTGATATAAAATAAAATTCAACAAACTTTATTAATTTGTGAAGTATTGTGCAAGAGAAGTTGGATATACAAAATGAAATTAGATATGGTACCTGCTCTTGAAATCTCTAGCAGGGGTTGGGGGAAACAATTATAATACAAGATGGTTAAGAACTACCATAAAAGTGAATACAAAATGAGGAGCATGCAGTAGGTAGAAATTTAACCTAAGTCAGTCAGAAAGGTTTTTGGGGTGACCCTTGAATTGACTCATAAGGGATTAACAGCAATTGCCAAGGGGAAAGGGCAAGGAAAGGACAATCCACTGGTTCTCCTGTGGCAGCTCTTGGCCCCCAATCCACTCTTCACATAAAACCAAGAGTGAGAATGTCAGCTCCTGTTCAAAATCCTCCAATGGCTCCCTACCACACCTGGAATAAATTTCAAGCTTCAAGCTCCAATTTCCAATGTCCTCTGTGACTTGCCTACCTCTCTGTCCTCTGGTCTACCACCTCCCCTCTCCACTACGATGCTGCCGTGCCGGCCTCTTTGCTTTTCCTCAACCGCACCAGATGCACGGCCTTCCCACTTGCTGTTCCTCATCCTGGATCATTCGTCACTGTTCCCTTCTTATCTCTCAGGTCCTAGACCAGATGTCAGCTCCTCAGACAGGCATTCCCTGACCACAAATGGCACCTGAAAGCCTCCCTCTTCCGCAGCTCCCTATCTCAGTCCTCTGTGTAGTACTTAGCTGATGTTACCTTGTTTGTTACTAAAACAAAAGCTCCACAAGGGCAGGCACCTTGTTTTTGTCACCACTGTACCCTCAGTCCCTAAAATAGGACCTAATATTTAGTAAATTCTAAATAAATATTTGGTAAATAAATGACTGAATGCTCTTACTACAAATAAATTAATTAATAATAATCTGTAAAGAAATTGATGAATAAATTAATGACTAATAGAATTGATATAAATGAAGATAGATTTAAAAATCTGGAAGATAAAATTAATCAAACCTCCTATCAGAATCTAAGCTCTGTGGAGACAGGGACTTTGTTCACTGCTGTAGCCCCAGATTTAGAATAAATTTCAACATTTAGAACAGTGCCTAGCACATCGCAAGTGCCGGGTGTGGTGGCTCACGCCTGTAATCCTAGCACTCTGGGACACTGAGGTGGGAGGATTGCTTGAACCCAGGAGTTTGAGGTTGCTATGAGCTAGGCTAACACCTTGGCACTCTAGCCCAGGCAACAGAGTGAGACTCTGTCTCAGAAAAAAAAAAAAGTGATCTATAAAATTAGTTGAATTAATAGGCAAAAAAATTCTTAAAAAGTAGTAATAAATGGAATTAGCACAATAAGATGTTAAGAAAATAGTGTTGCACTGCAAAGAAATAGAGAAAATAATCAATAGGGAATCTAGAAGCAAATTCAAGAATATATAGTAATTTTATGTATAATAAATATAGGACTTAAAATCTGTGGGGGAAATATTGACTACTTAATTAAAAATGTTAGATTAAGTGGTTGCTATATGGAAAAACATAAAGCTTTATTATTCTCTTCCTACTCCAAAACAATTTGAGAAAGAAATGAAGAAATTAGTTCCATTTACGATAGCTACAAATAAAATAAAATACCTAAGAATAAAGTTAACCAAAGAAGTGAAAGATCTCTATAATGAAAACTAGAAAACACTGATGAAAGGTGAAGAGGACACACAAAAAAATGGAAAGATATTCCATGTTCATGGATTGGAAGAAACAATATTGTTAAAATGTCCATACTACCCAAAGCAATCTACAGATTCAACACAATCCCCATCAAAATACCAATGACATTCTTCACAGAAGTAGAAAAAAATAAACCTACAATTTATATGGAACCATCCTGAGCAAAAAGAACAATACTGGAGGAATCACATTACCTGACTTCAAATTATGCTACAAAACAGCATGGTAGTGCCATAAAAACAGACATATAAACCAATGGAACAGACAGAGAACCCAGAAATAAATCCACACATCCATAGTGAACTTATCTTCAACAAAGGTGCCAAAGGTGTGAAGAACATAACATGAGGAAAGGACAGTCTCTTCAATAAATGGGGCTAGGAAAACTGGATATCCGTATGCAGATGAATGAAATTAGACCCTTATCTCTTGCCACAGACAAAAATCAAATGAAAATGGATTAAAGACTTAAATCTAAGACCTGAAACTATGAAACTACTAAAAGAAAACATTGGAGAAAAGCTTTGGGACATTGGTCTGGGCAAGGACTTCTTGAGTGATACCCTTGAAGCTCAGGCAACCAAAGCAAAATTGGACAAATGCGAACACATCAAGCTAAAAAGCTTCTGCACAGCAAAGGCAACAATCAACAAGTCAAGAGACAACTCACGAAATGGGAGAAAATATATGCAAACTACTCCCTTGACAAGGGCTTAACAACTGGAACATATAAGGAACTCCAAAAACTCAATAGGAAAAAAAGTCAAATAATCCAATTAAAAGTCAATTTTTTTAAAAAAGACAAGGTCTTACTCGCTGGAGTGCAGTGGCACAATCATAGCTCATTGGGTTCAGTGAGCCTCAAACTCCTGGGCTCCAGTGATCCTCCTGCCTCAGCCACTCAAGCAGCTGGGACCACAAGTGTGTGTGTCACCACACCCAGCTAATTTTTTATTTTAGAAGCAGGGTCTCAATATGTTGCCCAGGCTGATCTCAAATTTTTGTCCTCAAGCAATCGTCCTGCCTCCATGCTGGGATTATAGGCATGAGCCACCACACCTGGCCAAAAGTTAAATTACGATGGTAAAATATATCATAAATAAAGGCAAAAGGCAAACCTCAAGCCAAGAGAGATGAGTTCAACAGATATGACAAAGAGCTAATCTTTCTCTACGATATCTAAAAAAAAATTATTTTAAAGTATCTTACAAATCAATCTGAAAAATGAACAATACAGCAGAAAAACAGGTAGAAAATAAACACACTATTTGCATGAGAAATATCCCAATAAACATAAGTAAAAATGCTAGCTTCATTAACAAAAGAAATACACATTAAAGCATGGGATCCCAGTTTTACATATCAGATTAATGATCTTCTTCTTCTCCCACAAAACTCTGGCATGAAATTTACGAGCCCTCAACATATACCTACAAATCAAGGAAAAACAAATTTTTTACTACTATTATAAAGAAAATTTACTTTATTTAAAGCCCTCACTAGGATTTAGTATGAAAAACTCGCCAAAACATTAATTATATCCTTAATGCTTACCATTTAAGAGAAAAATATCAATTAAAACCTTATACAATTTCATGTATCCTTAAAAAAAAACAGTTCATGAAATGTAAGAGGAACAAAAACTTCCAACAAAAATAAAATTCTATCAACATTGGTTGTCTTCAAGGAGGCTGATGGACACAGAGGTAAAGGGGGGCTCTTCAACGTGTATCTTTGTACCTTTTTAATTTTGCAGTGTGTAGAGTTATCATACAGTCACAAAATAAAATTGAAATTAAAAAGTAAAGTATGAATCTACGACAAAGAAATCTATAAAGAAAAGCATGACCTCAAAACCCAAGGGACCAAATCATATGGCATCTTGCTTGAAGTACCTTCCATCAAAAGAATGTGCTAAGGAAGCTTCCTGCAGCGTTTTTCGTTTTTCGTGGTAAACTATTTATTCTGGAGCAAACAGTCGCTTGGTATTAAAAGGCACCACTCACCTCTGCTGTGCCAACCCCCTCCCCAAGATATTTACCTTATTAAATTACAGGCCTTCACTTAATGCTACCATTCTAGGGTAAACCTGGTAGCCTGTAGCAATAGATATTTCTATCAGCTCAAGCACGTTAATGAACTACAGCTATCATTATGCAATAGTTTGTCATGGTCAATACCTATCAATCTGTTAGTGTCCAATAACAACTTGGATAAATAGCTTGTTAAAACACATTTTAAGCTGTTATCTCTAACGGTCCTCTTTAAGAGGGTGATTGATTGGCACTATCATCATCATTATTTTTTTTTTTTTTTACTAAAAGAGGCACTAATTAGAAAGGTAAAATCTCATTTAACCTGTCAAATATTAAGGACAGCAAAAGGCTGACTAACATCAGCTCTCCATTAATAAAATAGTATTAAGTCGAAAACTGGGTAATGAACGCAATCTGGATCACACTACGGCATACTCTATTTTAAGGTAATTACTTTAGACTCATTTATAGAAGCATGAATTTAGATATTAAAATGGTAGGTTCTATATTACTATTAATTTATTAAGCAAAAGAGGTAGAAATTTAATTTTAAATCTGTATTAACATATTAATTAGGGATGTGCAAAACATTCAAGTTATTCTATTCATTATAAAGTACTAATTTAAGTAAGGCCAGTCCACAAATATTAGCTTAAATGCAAGACTGAACTACAAGACATACCTTTTATAAAATAAATCCAAATGAAACGAAAACTTTTTTAGTGAATGGACTTCAATATATTGGAACCCATCAACAAATACATCGTGAGTGATTGTTTATTCATCTACCTCCTTAAGAATTCAGATTAAAATGAATATTATTAAGTTCTGTCACTAAACAATCTAGTTTATCAAAACTTAAAAATTTAAAATAACTCATTTTGGAAAAACACACTATAAATTATGAATTCAAATAATAAAAATTTGACTGCCATCTTAGAATCATGTTTAAAAAAAATAATTATATGTACTTTAAACACCAAGACTGCTGAACACATATCTTTCTTTAAAGATTACCATTTTAAAAACCACAGACTAGAACTTTATTTTTAATAAAACTAGTAAAACAGATTTCATCAAATCTTGTGCCACACTGTCAGTCATAAAAAACTCTGAGCTATCACCCACATTCCCACCTCACCTCACCAGTGAATGGAAATAACTGAGAAGCTTCTACTCGTGACTTTTCTAATTTAGCCATCCTGGGAACAGCTTGTAAAGCAAACGAGTATAGGTCAAAACATGGGCGAGGCTGAGCTAATCAGAAACTGACAGCCGTAGCACAAACAAGTTAAACTGTAAGGTTCCAAAGGATCCCCTGCCACACTAACAGCAGTCCTGCGTGCCCTGGTGAGAAGGCACTCACCTTGAATCAGTGTGAATCATTCTTCCACAAAAGATTTTACTTGGAGGTTAATGACAAAACGTGTAAAAGTTGTTCCCAATATTAGTTAATACATAACTTTTAAAGATAGACATGTTTTAAAAACCAGTGAAGATATTTTAAGTGCCATTGTTTTTAGTTTATTCAAGTTTTCCACTAAACGATTTATTGAGCAAAAGCAAGTGTATTTCCCTTACATGGTAAAAGTAATAATACATTAACTAACACTTGCTGTGCTCCTACTTCGTGCCAGAAAAATGTAGGCTTTATTAGTCCCATTTTGCAGATTAGTAAACTGACAGTTAAAGGGCTTAAACACAATAACACTAAATAACATTTTTGACAGTATTACCGAAACACTGTAACATGGCAAAAGATGAAGCTCAGCCAAAGTTCTGAAACCAGTTTTCTCTGACATAGCAAAATGAGCTTTTTCAAAGCACATTCATCTTACATATGCTAGATAAACATGCTTGTGTTTGAGTGTCTAAAATATTCACATATTGCATCGATCCACCAAACAGTATCCTTCCTATTCTTCTTCCCTCTTTAAAATTGTTTTAACATAAAATATCAGCATTCTTTTTGTTTAAAAACTTAAGTTTTTGGTGGTCATTAAAAAAGTAACGTCTCTGAAAACATCCACAACACAACTAATGCATTATTAATATTAACTTGACCTTCATTCAATAACTTAGCAAGCCAATCATTTAAAAACAAGCAAATAGCTGTCAGTGTAACAAAATTAATCCTTAACTTTTAAAACACAAGGGTTTTTTTTTTTATTTGAGTACATTGCTTTTAAGAGATTTCTTCAATCATACTCAGTAAGAAAAGAGGACCGCTTCAAGAAAGAGTCAATTACACTTCAAACATTATGCTTAAATGTGAAAGACTACATAGCAGGAGTTAAAATCTTGCTTGAAGATGAAAATTAACTTTATAGAACCTTTGTGTTGCCTAGTAAATAGTGATGGCCTTATAAATTTTAAGTTAATACCCTTCAGTTTCTTCATACAGAAAGCAAAAGTCTGCATGGTAGATTGAAGATACAATCATTTTAATAGACGTACAGAAAAAATAATTTCAAATAGTATAATCTTATATTCTTACTTTAGTGTTAGATCCTTGTCCAGACGGCAAATGGGTAGTTAGCATTCTATTAAGAATTTCTCAAGCCTGACGTTTAGAATTCAACTTCAAAAACAACATATATATATATGATCTCACATTTACATCAAGATATTATAGCTAAGGCAGATATTTTAACAGCAGCAAAACCTTAAGAAAGAACATGATAGAAGCATAGAAGCAAAAAAGGTAGTTTTTAGTTTTTAAGAAGTATATAATTGTTTAGAAATCCTCAATAATTATAATTTAAATATACACACGTTATTAAATTCTTTTTCTCCAAAAGAGAATCTTTAAAATATGTACACCAAAAGTCTAAACTGTTTAATTTTATAATGTTAAAAGTTAAACTTCTTTAACTATAAAAGCTTCAAGGGAACGATACTAAGGAATGATGCCATAAAAAGCCCTTACGGAGGAATAACGTCAGATAAGAATATAAAAATCACAAGTAGTAATTTTAAGCTTTTCAGTTTGACAGAAAAAAAATTCATAGTTCTTTTAATCACAGAAATGAAAACCGAGGCAAAAAGAGAGGAAAACTTGTCCAGCTATTTCGTTCCTATCAAATATGTAAACCAAGGATTATTGTCACAATCCTAAAAATAAATATAGCCTACCTTAGAGGTGATCCACTTGATAAGAACCAAGGCCAGACACCAGATCAATGCAATTCCCATTGGATCAACCAAAAGCCCGCTGCATAATCTCTCTGCTCTATCAGCAGGCAAGGAAGACTTCTTAGGAGTCTGATAAATAACCAGCTGTCCCGAGGCAAAACAGAGGGGACAGTAACTGCCTTCCAACAACGATCACCTGACTCCTCTGAGAATGCACTACCCAGCCAGCCTCCTTACCCGGCGCATGCTTAATGCCACAAGCCCAGGGTTGGGGTAGAACTGCCTGAGTAATGATAGAAGAGGAAAAAAAAAACCTCAGTGAGGGCTGACCTTAGTCTCACAAAATAGAGACAAAAGAAGACTCGGGCTAGCCTCAAACACTTCTACAATCTTAATGCTAAGAGAGATTGCCTTTGAAACAACTTTCAAAAAATGTTGGGCAATACTAAAAATTTACTCATTCTTTTCACAATGAGCAGTTTCACAGGCATAATATCCCGGCACTTAAAAATATTAATGTATTTTACTCTATCTTTTCCACTTTTAACACTGAATTTGTTCAACTTTTTATTTCCTTTGGAGCTAGGATTACTTTATGAATGTTAGAGGTTGTCATTATCATATTGTTTGTGCTACTTAACATTATAATTCACTCATTTTGGCTTTATTGACAAAGGCCAGTCTAATGCATTTTCAAATAATTAAAAGTACATTGTTTTCAAGCACTAATTGCAATCTGGCCGATATGATATTTTTGATACACATTTTGTTCTCCAGGGCTGTGAGTGAGCTCTCCTATAACAAGATGAGCCTCTATTCATCCTTTTCATGACCTCTCATAGAAGCTAGCAGGCTGCAGGTAATATTGCTGAGAAAAAGCCTTTTGTGAAACTTTCATTCAAGTATTCAGCCAATATTTATTAAGCTGCTATTATGTACCAGGCCCTATGCTCAATAGCAGGGATATAATCATTGAGTAAAAGCAGACAAGTCCCTGGCCCTGTGGCGCTTGCAGTTTAGAGTCTGCATTAATCCAATTATGCAAATAAACACAAAATTGCAGTAATAACAAGTGCAATGAATCAGAGATGGGAACTGCCAACAAAACTTGAGTCTGGTCTAGTTAAAAGGTGAGGGACTTCTTCCAGAGTCCCTGAAATGCCCCTGAGCCAAAACGTGATGGGGAAAGAACATGAAGAAGATAGATTTGTGCAGAGAGAAGGGCAGGTGCCCGGGCTGAAGGGTGAGACAAAACCAAGTAAGGCAAGTACAAGACAGAAAGACCAGGTTGGCTCAGAGTGTGGGAAGGTGGAGCCACTTGAGGCTGCAGCAGTGGGGAACAGAGGCCAGACCCTGCAGGGCCACCCCAGAGGCTCCCTGAAGATGTCCTCTCTTAATCCCACCCTGCCAAAGAACTTCAGCAAAAAGACCTCTTCAAGTGGGGTAGAGGCTGGATGGGCAGTTAGGCCACCATGGCAGAGGGCTAGGAGGGAGGTGGGCACAGCCTGGGCTGCCTGAAGAGACACACTCACTCAGTGGGTAAGCCAGCTGTCAAAGTCATCTGCATATCAATGTATACAAATGATGGTTCTAAATTATTTGAAAAGAGCCCAAAACATTCAATTACTAATATTATTTTCATTATCCAATCCTCACTACAAAGAGTTTATTTAAAAGTTAGCCGTAGAACTGTCAGAATTAAGCATAAATTAAATTTATAGGTCTATATCAAAATTTTCCTAAATTGAATTCATCCATAACACATGGCCATAAACTTCACTTCTTGCTTCAGAATTAACAAGGTATAGTGCTAATCCTTGCAAAAATCCAGATAACATTTTTTACTTTTGTCATGAGACTAGCTTTGACATGAGAATGTCCAGGTTTTTGATTAGTAAGGTTCCAGCAACCAAACTCAAGGATGCCCAGGAATGGGACAGAGCAGCAGAGTATATCTTAGCCCAATACTCAATCAAAATGCTGGCAGTCATTTGTAAGAGGCCATGTAGCCTAGACTGGAGGCTAACCTGGGCTTCAAGGTCATTCTCTGTCACTCCAGTCCAGGCTGCACACTCCAAGTCAGCCCACTGCCATGATGTTTAGCCCAGGGATGCTTCTCTTCTCGTTTTCACACTTCTCCTCCCAATCAACTGCTCAAAAAGAGTCACGTTTGCTATTTTTGGTACAGTACTTACAGAATCAGAATTGAGACACAGAATAAAAAAGAGACAGTAAGAAATGCAGCCCTAAAAGTTTTCTCATTTAAATGAATTTCTGTTGAGATTCTTTCTACCATTTCAAAACCCTTCTGGGCTTGGAGATGAGAGGCTAGGTTTTTTTCCCAGCTATACTCCCAGGAGCTGAGTGACCCTGGGCAAATCACCACCTCTCTGCACCTTGTTTTCCTCCCCTTTATGGGAGTTAAATGGTATCTGTAAAACAACAGCTAACCCATAGTTGGCTCGCAACAGATTTTAGCTGAATCAGAATTAACTACTACTGTATATAAGACCTATAAATGATAATACCCTAACCACGCTAGCTTCCCCTTAACTCTAGACCTAACTGCAATCAAAATGGTCCATGAGGAGAACTTGAGCTATGCTTGTCAAGTGGCTTAAGACACCTTCCCTGACCCCTAGCAGGAAAGGCTAACAGGATGGCTCTCGAATACAGTTCTCCCAGCATCCACTTCTTGAATTTGTCCTACACATCTGAGACTGTAATATAGAGATAATCAAGATACGATCCTCCAAGGTCAGAACATTTCCTATTTGAACAGAAACAGCTATTGAGTTTAGGCCTGAAGTCGTAGAGTCTTTGTTGCTAATGACACATTTACATCAGTCAAATCTTAGAAAAATCTTAGGCAATACAGTTTTTCCTAAAGCAGTATGCCCAGGCTTCTCAATGTCATGAATCTAATGGCTGTAAAACTTTTTCTTATTTTGAGATATGATATGTTTAGTACTAATTACCTTGGTAATTTTCCTTCTCTTAATAATAATAAAGTTTCAATAAGATGGAATAAAAACAAGAGCTGTTATCAAATTAGTACGAAAATTTTTATAACATTACGCTTATTTCTTAGAAAATTCTTCTAAAAATTAATCTTTCCAGAGTTGAATCATGTAATTTGTTATCTTATAAAGAAATAGTTGCCTCTTTTACACTAATAACAAATGTATTCTTTTACATTAACTGTTTTCGTAGTTGTTTCAAATCCTTAATGAAACATGGCAAAGTAACAACAAATCAGTTGACTATTCTAGAAAAATTAATGCACAGGATACGGCTAAACTTTCAAAAACAGAATTTGATACAATAAGAAGAAAGCATAAAACTTGTTTACCTTTCTGGGGTTTATAAGGCTAATCATATCTGAAAAGTTAAAAGCAGATCTCACTATTTTATGAGTATGATCAATAGAAAAAAGGTATGACTTTGATCATTGTCTCTTAGAGGAGTAATCCAAGAGCAAATTCTATCCCTGGGGCTCTGCCACCCACAGGACACCTGTCAATCTTGGCAATAGCTCTTAGCTATCCATATAGAGACTTAGCATGTCCCTCTCGTGACCAAATTAGGCTAACCTCATCTGCATTGACATCAGTGTCTATAATTTTGGAATCCCACGGACAGAAATAGCCTATCACAGAGTTCTTTATACAAACGTAGTGTCCGTAGAAAACTATAACCAAATTTTTGATAGAAAACTATGAACACTATAGTAAAAACCCTCCAATTGTACTTTTATCATTTTGAATTCCAGCCCATTTTAATAACAAATAATAAATCAGAGTGGAGGTTTTGTTTATTTCTTTTCCTAAAAACCAGGGCTTATTATCCTTCAAATGGTATGCATTTCAGGAGATATAAAACTGAAAAAAATTAACTAACAGAAAAATTATTTAAAGGCTGTAGTACCATGGGAATTTTACTAATCAGTTAAGACCTTTCTGTCATACTGATTTAGAGCTTTGAATTAAGTTTTTGCCATAAAGTATACCAATAATTGATGGAAATGACATACGATTTTCCCTAGTATAAAGGAAGTAATAAAAACATCTTGACATTTTTACAAAAATATTCAAGTCTTTTTTTTTTTAATTTTTTTTATTGAGCAATGAAAAAAGGAACATCATTTTATGATACTAAAAGAACTTAGAGATTTATTTATTGAACCATTATTCATAATATATTAAAAATTAGGGAAAAGTGGGAAATTATCAAAAAACATATTAGCAAATGTTGCCACAATTTCCAAAAAGAAAAACAAAAGTTGTGTAGATCCCACAACTGTGAAGTTTGAACACAGAAAAAGAGTACACAGTGTACAATGTGTGTACTGTGAGTGTAAGCTGCTAGGATGTTAGACCAGGAGAATGGCATAGACCTGGGACGCCTTGGTTTCAGTAAGGTTGCACAGAAAGTCTCTGGTGACATCCTTAAGAACAAAACAGAGCAATGTGAGCCCCATACCACCGTTAGGCTCACTCCTAGCTGACTGCACAACATACTCAGAGATAAGGTACTTGGATGGAAGTACTTTCCCAGTCAATTCTTCACACTAGTGGAAGAATTCTGGAGGTAATTAACAGAACTCGGCATGTCATCTTGTCTTATTCCACAGTTTATATACTGGAGTGCAGATCACGCAAATCTATGTCAAATCTGCATATAAAACATAACAGGTAAATCAGCATGCTAAATTATAAAATCAACTTAAAAGAAAGAATTAAGTCTGCATTTTGATATAAAATAAATCACATACATATAGAACAATAGAAACATGTGGTTAAGTATCCAAATCAAAGATGCTCCACTATCCTCAATACAGGCCACATTTACAACACTGAATTCAGTTCTGAATGTCACATGGAAACTGCATACATACATGACATTTTTAAATGCAGATAGGGATACTATATAAAGCATAGCTTTACAACTGAGATGCTTTAAGCAAAGAAATAAAAAGAGGGACAGAATAGGTGTTAAACTGCTATAAGATAAAATATGCTAAGGAGAAGTTTAGCTTTATTGTGTGAAATTACAGAAGACAAAAGTAGGACCAGTGGGCACAAGTTTGTGGAAAACAGAAATTGACTCAATGTCACACTCTAAGAACTTTCTACAATTTCTTACACCTTTCTAAAATCAGAAGGGTGTATATCAGAAGTAGATTGAAAGGATCTGCCTCAAACTAACCTCGGTCCAGGAGCTTGTGGGGTTGGCTAGAACAAATGACCTTCGAGTTCTGTCGACTCTAAATTTCTACAATACTCTGACAGCTCATAATTGCTTACAGGCCAACAATTTTAATTTTAAACTGCAAGCAAACTTGAAACAAATTCATGGTAAGTTTTCATCTAGTAATCTTAAAACAAAAGGCAATCACTCACAGCTCTGTGAAATGGAAGCCGGAAAAGAAATATTCTTTTTCTACACATAAAAGATAAATAAAATTAATACATCATAAATATATCTTCTTCAATTTAATAATGAAAGAAGTCTTTCTATGAAAGCTACTGTTATTAAATGCTCGTCAGTGGGTCAGTGTATCCACCACCCCACCCCACATGAGACCCAGCCACCTTCACTTCCTCAAATCCACCAAAGCAACTAAGTGGTTACTGGTGTTTATCCTTTTTAAATGAGACCTATTTGTAAGAAAAAAAAATACTTCACCTGTAAAAATCATATCATAAACAGAATACTACTTGTGAGTAAATGTATATAAAAATATTTACAACATAGGTACTAAAGAAGAAAAACACTAATCTCTGCAGACACAGGACAAATTTTAAAAGAAAACATCTGAATAAGGATGGCAATGGTCAATAATTTCTTCCCTCTCCAAATCAATCAGAGTAGAAGTACAAAAATTTTCTGAGGTATACTTGAGGCACTTTGAATTTAATAGTGCTATTTCATCTCCACAGGTAATATTGCAAAATAGAGACAGAGAGAGAGAGAGAGTCAGAAAAGAGAGAGACTGATTGATTTTTGTGTCTCCACTGTGTTAGGCACTAGGGATATGATGTAAATGAAAGGGACATAGTCCTTGCCCTCGCATAGCTTAGGTTTTTATGGAGGCTATGATCAATCACAATAACAAGAAATTACAAGCAAATGTAAGATGCTCTGTGTACCAAGTTGGACATCTAACCCAGGATTTGATAGCATCAAAAAAGACTATCAGGAAAAAATGACATGTAATCTTAAATGATGAATAAGAGTTTGTCAGGCACAAGTGGTAGGGAAAAGAGCTCCAGGCAGAAAAAGCAATATGTGCAAATTATCAGAGGTGAGCTAAATCTTGACCAATGAAAAATATAAACAAAGTTCAATAAACTATAAGGTAACTGGTACTGGTCTAGCTCTCCCATCATAAACAACTAGCAAGCTAAGCTTTCAATAGGAAACATACGCAACATTGTTTTGTTAGATGTTAGACAAGTAGTACAGGACTATGATCCCTAAGAGAAGGAAGAAAAAAACCAAGGTGAGACATATGATTGCCCAGATTCCTTCTTATAGGCAGCCACCAAACCAGGAAATGGAGCAG
Source organism: Lemur catta (assembly GCF_020740605.2). Lineage (NCBI taxonomy): Eukaryota > Metazoa > Chordata > Mammalia > Primates > Lemuridae > Lemur > Lemur catta. The sequence goes on along the minus strand of NC_059136.1, from coordinate 85,939,055 downwards.
AGTAATTCTGCAGAGCACAGCAGTCTCACAAAGCAAAGGAGATGGATAGAGACTGAAGTTCAGGGAGGCTGAGGTACCTGGAATCTGCAGGGCTAAGTACCAAAGAAAGAACTGAAGACAATAAGCTCCAGTCCCCTTGAGTCTTTGGCTGAATACTAAGTTGGACATGTATAGGATGAGACTCCATGAGGCCAGTAAAATAATAACTACCAGGGAAAAAACAACTGCAGGGATCTGGGAGACATTCAAGTCCCAACCAACCACAGCAAAGAGACCTCACAGAACACCTAGGACATTCCACAGAGATTCCAGAAATGCCACACCTTAGGAGGAGGGCAAACTGGTCCATCAATATAGAAAGTTCTAGGTTGGGCTCAGTAGTTCATGCCTGTAATCCTAGCACTCTGGGAGGCCGAGGCTGGAGGACAACTTGAGCTAAGGAGTTTGAGGTTGCTGTGAGCTACAGTGACACTCTACCCAGGGTGACAGAGCCAGACTCTGTCTCAAAAAAAAAGTTCTATTGGACAGCATTGTTGTACACTGTTGTAGACCCACACTAACCAATAAGTCTAAAAGAATCAGGTGGATCTACAAGTAATTAAATTGCCTGCCAGATCAAAACTCAATACTTTTTAAGGATGACAAATCAAAAATTACAAATTAGGAGGATAAACAAAAATGTGACCTCAAATGGAGGGGGACTAAGTTAATAAAAAGAAACCCAGAAATTATCAAGATAATGGAATTATTAGACAAGGACTTTAGAAATGTCATTGTAAATATGTCCAAAGAGTTAAAGGAAAACATGTACATAATGAAAAAAACTTGAAACTTAAAAAAATGGATCATCTATAGCTGAAAATACAATATCTACAGTAAAAAATTCACAGTTGGGCTTAACAGCAGAAAAAACACTATAGATCAATAGAAATTACCTAAAGTGATACACAAAGACAGAAGAAAAGCAAAAAACCCTCAACCTGCAGAACAATATCAAGTGGTCTCATATAAAGTAACTGAACTCCCAAAAGGTAGGTAAAAGTTGGCTAACATACTTGAAACAATAAAGATCAAAAATTTTTCAAATTTGATGAGGACTATCAATCCATATGTTAAAGCAGCTCAATGAACTCTGAACACAAAAATACAAATACTACACCGAGATACATAATAATCACACTGCTGAAAACCAATTGATACCAAAACCAGACAATGACAAGAAAAGGAAACCACAGACCAATATCCCTTATAAGCACAAACACAAATACCTTTAAGAAAATATTAGTAAATCAAATCCAATAACACACGAAAAGGAAATACATTATGATGTGGAGATTATCCTAGAAATCCAAAATTGATTTAACATTAAAATAACAATAAATGTAATTCAATATTAATAGACTAAAAAAGAAAAATCATACAATCAGTTTCATTGATAACAAAAACACATTTGACAAAATTCAATACCCATTTACGATAAACAATCTTAATAAACTAAGAATAGAAGAAAACTTCTTCACCTTATAAAGGAGACCTATGAAAAACCTGCAGCCATCATTATATTTAACAATAAGACTAAATGCATTTACCCTAAGATCACAAACAAAGCACAGAAATCTGTTCTACCACTTCATTATGGTATTAAAAAATCAGTCAATAAATTAAGGCAAGAAAAAGAAACACAAGGCATATAAATTGAAAAGAAAGAAAAAAACTGTTACTGTTTATGTAGAAAATCCTAAAGACTCTACAAAAGAGCTCCTAAAACTAATAAAATTTAGCAAGGTCAATGGACACAAGGTCAATGTAAAACAAATCAACTGTATTTCTATATACTAGTAAAAAGCGATTGGAAAATGAAATTTAAAAATATCATTTGCAATAATACCCATGAACATAAAATACTTAACAATAAATTTAATAAGATATGTGCATGATGAAAACTATAAAACATTTTTGAGAGACATTAAAGACCTAAATAAATGGAGAAGTGTATTATGTTGTTATAAAGTTGAATTGTGTCCCACTAAAAGATATGTCAAAGTCCTAACCCCCAGGTACCTATGAAGGCAATCTCATTCAGAAATAGGGTCTTTGCAGATGTAATCAAGTTAAATGTGGGCATACTGGGTTAGGGTGGGCTTTTAATCCAACATGACTTTTGTCCTCAAAAGAAGCAGAAGGTTGGGCACAGACACCCAGGAGAAGAGGCCATGTGAAGACAGAGGCAGAGACTGGAGTGATGCATTTACAAGCCAAAGAATGCCAAGGATTGCTGGCAACCACCAGAAAGAAGCTAGAAGAGGCAAGTGCCTGATGGGAGCATGGCCTTGCTAACACCTTGATTTCAGACTTTTAATCTCCAGAACTTGAGAGTAAATTTCGGTTGTTTTAAGCTACCCAGTTTTGATGTGATACTGTGTTTTGGCAGCCCTAGGAAACTAATATACATGTTTATGAATTGAAAGATCAATATCGTTAAGATCTCAATTTTCCTCAAATTAATCCATAAATTCAGTGCAATCCCAACTGAAATCCTAGGAGCCTTTTTTGTAGAAATTGACAAGCTAATTCCAAAATTTACATGGAAACACAAAACACCTAGAATAGCCAAAAAAATTTTTTTTGCAGGAATAAAAGATTGAAGGACTTCTAGTATCTGATTTCAAAACTTATTATAATGCTACAGTAATCCAAGATACCATGATATTTACACAAAAACAAACATATAAATTAATAGAACTGAATAGAGAGTTCACAAATAAACCCACATGTGGTCAACTAATGCTTAACAAAGGTACCAAAGTAACTCAAAGGAAAGTATAGTCTTTAATAAATGACACAGGAAAAACTATATAAACATATCTAAAAAATGAACTTCAATACTCAATTTCATACCACACAAAAAATTAACTCAAAATGGATCCTATACCTAAACATAAAGACTAAAATAATAAAATTTCTAAGAAAAAGTATAAGAATATATCTATGATCTTGGGTTAAGATTTCTAGACACAAAAATATTAATCATAAAAGAAAAACATGTCAATTAGACTTCATTATAACTGAAAACTTCTGTTCTTCAAAATACAGTGGTATATAAAAAGGCACAGACTCACAGAAAATATCTGTACTATGTAAGTCTGACAAAGAACTTATATCCAGAATATATATATATTTTCAAAAACTCATAACTTAACAAAAAGACAAATAACCCAATAAAAAAATTAAATATTTAAACAGACAAGTCACAATAAACGATATATAAATGGTCAATATGCATATGAAAAGATGCCAGGACAAGTTTAATCATCAGATAAATACAAACTAAAATAGCACTAAGATGCCACTACACACCCACAAGAATGGCTAAAACTAAAGACCAATATCTAGTGTTGACAAGGATACAGAACAATTTGAACTCTCATGCTAATGAAAATGTATATCCAAAGAATGACTTGAACACAAATGTTCCTAACAGCTTTATTCGTAATAGTCAAAGCTGGTAACAATATAAGCATCCATCAACTGATGAATAGATAAGCAAATTGTGGTATAGCCATACAATGGAATAACACTCAATAATAAAATGGAACAAACTACTGATACATGGAATGACATGGACAAATCTCATGCGAAGTGAAAGAAGCCAGGAAAAAATGGTGCACTCTGTGTGATTCCATTTATATGAAATTCTAGAAGAGGCAAAACTAATCAATAGTGATAGAAACCAGATAGATGGTTGCTTAGGACAGACGCTGGTGGGCACCTATAAGTCAAGGGAACTTTTTGGGGTGACTAAAGGGTACAGTCTCTTGATTGGGGTACTAGTTGCAAGGGTGTACACATTTGTTAAAATTCATCAAACTGTGTGTGAATTATACCTCAGCAAGGTTTCAAAAAGAAGGGCAAAATCTATCCTTCTATACCCCCAAAGGAAGTTTAATACAGTTAGACTTTAAAGTTAGTTACATTGGGAGTCATGAGGGGGTTGAGACTAGAGAAATACTAATAATAAAAGACTGTCAACCATACTGAGGAGTCTGAATTGTACGCAAAGATAAAAGGAAGCCCCCGAGAGGTTTTACCTGGGAAAATAATACACAAATTGCATTTTGGAAAAAATACTCTGGGTCCCATCATGTGGAATGGATTGACACGATGTAAGACTTCTGTCTTCAGGGAGACCTGTGAGAAGGCTGCTGCCTTCATCCAGAAGAGGTGATGGTCAAGGGTTGGGGACAGGAGAATAGAGAAAAGTGATGGGATTGAAGAAGCTGATTTGCTTTCATGTTTCAGGAGAGGTTAAGTGCCTGGGATGACCAAGTGGAAATGTCCATTCAGTAGCTGTGCACGTGGGTCTCAAGGCTTTGAAAGACAGCTGGGCTGGAGAGAGGGATTTGAGAATAGTTCCCTACTAATCAAGACCGTATGGTAAGTAGGATTACCTAAGGAGAGAGGAGAAGATGACTAAAACCAAAGCTTTAGGCTCACAAACAGAAGAGGACTGGCATGGCAAATGGCCAAAACCCACAAATGGAAACTATCCGAACTAAACAGCAGCCCCTTATGCTAGCTGTTTTCTCTCTCACACATACACATGCAAGTAACATTCCCCTCCCTCTCACACCTCAGTAAGGTTAAAGCCAGAAAGAAGCCACTTTTAACGCAATATAGAAAGCAAGTGACAAGAAAGCCACTGCTCAACAAACATTAAACTGAATCCTCTTTTAGGGCTTAAAGTTTCTTACAGAGCTAGGCTAGAGAAAGAACAACATTCGGTTCAAACCCTCTTCACTCCCCAGTCTGCTCCTTTAGTACCTTCATTAGATGAAAGCAAGCTATTGGAGCTAATATTAAAAATTCTTTCATCTAGTTATAAAATGGACACTGATTTACCAAAGTCGAGAATACATGGTAGCACAGCCTGGTTCAGTGGCCCATGCCTACAGTCCCAGCTAGGAGGGAGGCTGAGGCAGGAAGATCACTGGAGCCCAGGAGTTCAAGACTGTAGTGTGTTATGATCACACCGGTGACAGCCACTGCACCCCAGCCTGGGCAACACAGTGAGACCTCACCTCTAAAAATAAAATAAAATAATAATAACGGTAGCTAACCAAGACAAGACTAAAATCTGTGTCCCCGTTTACCAAGTGGGGTGAATGAATCTGTTTAGCAAAGTCTCTGAGAATACTTCCCACAGTGGACTAGTTTGAAGATCCCACTCTACCACTGAAAACAACTAAAAATGCTGGAAGATATTGAAAATATCTTCTGAAACGAAGTCATGAGCTGGTGAGAAAATAAGGAATGCTCAGGTAAAAACTAAGTAGAGGCAGGAATGCAACAAGATAAGTAGAGTACTGAAGCTGGCTTTCACCTCAAGGTCAAAGTAAAGTCCACGAACCTGAGTTTTAGGTTGTTTACAACCTCATAGATAAATGAGACAAAAAAAAAGACAAAGCCCAGGATCTGGCCAAACTATAGAGCACCTCGCATTAACTATTACCAATGGAGTACAATGAGCAATTATACTTACACTCTACGCTCATTTACAAAAATAGCTTCAATCAAATCCTGTGCAATTTGACAACCGTCAGCTAGGAGGACATGATACAAATTTATGCAGGCTGACAAAAAGACAGTCATCTCTTGGATTTGCTACTATCCTGATTAACTTAATTGCAAAGGAAATTAAGATTAACTATAATGCAACTTAAGGAGCTCTAACCAGAACAATGCATAAAAAGCATTTTAGTATGGTTCAGAAAAAAAAGACCTGTTTTCTCTTAAATTAACACCATTTGTTTACATTTAATAAAATGAAGAGAACACGAAGCCATCTGTATTTAGCATATGTAATTATAATGCTTTGTTTAAAATAGAATAGACAAGGAATTAAGAAGGCAAAAATAACTTAATTTGCATTGAAGTACATGGTACTTCTTGTTCAAAAGAAATGCATTTATAATCAACACTCTACAAAGAAATTTAAAAGCTAGTCCATATCATCTAACATCAACAAAACTTTCTCATTAGAAAGTACTTTCTTCATGGACACAAAAAGTATAACAGAGGTTACCAGAGGCTGGAGAGAGGGGGGAATAGTGAGTTAGTGCTTAAGGGTAACAGAGTTTCTGTTTGGGATGATGAAAAAGCTCAGGAAATGGATAGTGATGATGGTTGCATAACAGTGAATGTACCAAATTATACTCTTATTAATAAAAATGGTTAAAATGGTAAATTTTATGTTTGGCACATCTTACCACAACAAAAAATGCACAGGAAAAATATTTTCATGTAACTCCTTAAAGTTCAGAATTCTCTGAAGTCTGAAATACATGCAAGCAAATATCCTTAAGAGGATTGGACCAGGGAAGCATTGGCTTTGGTTCCTCTGATCACTGATCCAAATCCAGAGTTTACTCTTCCTACCATGGAGTCTTGATATAAATTACATTCTGAGCCTCAGTTTTCTCCACCAGGATAATGGGAAAGTGCTTGGACACAGTTGTCATAAGGATTAAAAGAGATAGTAACAGTATTCATAAAGATAATCCAGGAACAGAACCAACGTGTTCTTACCCAATTTTCTAGCAAGTCCAAATAAGAAGTCATCAACTAAAATTTGCAAAGAGAGGTGGGCTGGAGAGAGGGATTTGGGAATAATCCTCTATTAATCAAGACTGTATGGTGAGTAGATTACCCAAGAAGAAAAGAAAAGATGGCTAAATCCAAAACTCATAGGCTCACAAACAGAAGAGGACTGGCAGGATAAGTAACTCCCTCTGGCATTAATAATATATTCAGGCATATCAAGGACTTGATTCAAATTCTTTAAAATGGCTTTGGAAAGTATACATTAATCTTCTCTAAATTACAATGACACCGACGTGGAATTTTAAAGATAAGTAAATAAACAGACTCGTCATTAAATAAAAGTTTGACCATAATGCTCCCCTTTTCAAATTCTAGTTAGCGGCCAGGCACGGTGGCTCACGCCTGTAATCCTAGCACTCTGGGAGGCCGAGGCGGGTGGATCATTTGAGCTCAGGAGTTGGAGACCAGCCTGAGCAAGAGCAAGACCTCGTCTCTAGTAAAAATAGAAAGAAATTACATGGACAGCTAAAAATATATATAGAAAAAATTAGCCGGGCATGGTGGCGCATGCCTGTAGTCCCAGCTACTCGGGAGGCTGAGGCAGTCAGATTGCTTGAGCCCAGGAGTTTGAGGTTGCCGTGAGCTAGGCTGATGCCACAGCACTCTAGCCCAGGCAACAGAGTAAGACTCTGTCTCAAAAAAAAAACCAAAAAAACAATTCTAGTTAGCCAGTACTCATGGTGCACAATAGTAATAGTCAATTTTCAGTCAACCGCATCAATAATTAGGCATGCATTTAACGATGTTAAACCAGTCAGAAATTTGCCCGAGAGTAAATCACAATTTTACTCTTTTAAGAGATGAGGCATGCCTGACATAGGTGCTTAATCTGGAATATGACAAACCCTTTTTAATGTGAAAATAGTGTGCACACTCCCACGATAGGCCTTATTCTTCTGGTATCCACTGACTGAGAAAGCACAAAATAACAGAACATTATTGTGAATTTAGGAGTTTTCTTTAAATGGATTTTAATTAATTAATCAACAGTATCTATTCATATATGAAAAGCACTAATACATGTATGTACCAGATTTATTTCTTGAAGTTTACGGTTTGAAATACATGTGGATTCATGAATTCCTTGCCAATTTCCAGGTTCTCTTGGGATTTGCCACTATCAATTGGGAACCACTGGCCAGAACATGATAAGGTTCTTGGCATTAGGAGAACAAACCAGCAGAGGCAAGGCATGTGTGCATGTACACCTCCCTCCTTCCACCTCCCCTACGCACACACACACATCCACACACACAACTTCTAGAGAACATATGCATCATTCAACACACCAACATATCTCTAAAAAAAGCTGATATAATTTAAGTCAATATGATAAGGAAAATCTATATGATCAAAGTTAAAAAAAGGACATGCCAAAAAGCACAAAATATTTAACTCTCTCATCAAATTGTACCTTACCATACCTCCTTCCCTAGCCTACAGCATATTTTCTACTACAAAGATACAGAACGCCATCTTTAAATTGCCTCTCATGACACAAATTTAACCCCATTACCTCATTTTTACCGATATACCTACCCTAATTCAAGCCCCCCAAATTACTCATGATTTCCTGAACACAGCCTGGGCATTATCATTGCCACACTTTTATTCAATTTATTTCCTCAATTTAGAATGAATTCCCGCCCTCCCAGGAAATTCATGTCAATTTTAACATCTCCAACATGTCGGTATAAAGAAAAAAAAAAAATTCCGACATTTTTGTCTATAAGAATTGTTTATTTCAAGATTTACTGGAGAAGCTTTAAAAAAACTAAAGTAAGTAATTTGAGAAAACTAAAAGTCTTAATTCATTCTATGAACAATCAATAATCAGTAAGATATAGTAAAGGCAGTTTACAGCTGATGAATAACATATATTGAAAGAGTCCCTTGTTTAGAACCTGGGATACAATTGGTACCACAGTAGCTTTGCTTATTTGAGGTGATGTTTCAAGTACATTTGATTTTTAAATTATGACTCATGTTCACTGAAGAGTTTGTAAAGTGTTGAGCAGAAAACAGTTTTCAAAAGTAGTCAAGTAAACATTTATTATGAAGCAGATACCACTCTCTATATAAAAACATAAAATTTCATTACTTACTATATTATTATATTTTAAAACTTGTATATACAAGTCTTCCTTACATTACTGTTTAAGTGAAAATTGATACAAGCTTTCTGGAATGCAATTCAGCAATGTCTATCAAAAGACTTCAAACTGCACCTAACATTTTAACCATATTACTTCTATGAATTAATCTTAAGGAAACAATCATGGATGAGCATGAAGATTTAGCTACAAAGATTATCAGCCAGCATTGTTTATAATAGTAAAAAACTACAAATATTCTAAATATCCAACAATAAGGAATGACTGGTTGACTGATTGTAAAGTGAACTGCTTGAGTTCAGGAGTTCCAGACCAGCTTGAGCAAAAGCGAGACCCCCTCTCCACTAAAATTGGAAAAATTAGCCAGGCATCATGGCGCGCACCTGTAGTCTCAGCTACTCAGGAGGCTGAGGCAGGAGGATCCCTTGAGCCCAGGAGTTTGAGGTTGCAGTAAGCTATGATGATGCCACTCCATTCTACCTGGGGTAACAGAGCGAAACTCTGTCTCAAAAATAAATAAATAAATAAATAAGTAAAATAAAATGAATGCTATAAAACATAAATGTTCAAACCATTTCCCAACTGATTATAATTTAACTCTTGGATAGTTTTAACTCTTTTACATTTGTAGTAAAAAAAAAAAAAAAAAAGGTCAAAATGTAAGTTCATAGAGACAGAAAGTAAATTACTACTTGCCAGGGGCGGGGGAAGGAGGGAGTAGGAAGTGACTGCTAATGGGTACAGAGTTTCTTTTTGAGGTGATGAAAGAGTTCTAGAATTAGTAGTGAAGGTTGCACAATTTTGTGAATATACTAAAAACTACTGAACTGTATATTTTAAAAGGGTGATTTTTATGGCATGAAATTATTTCTTTAAAAATATGCATATTCAAACATTTTAGAATCTTAACTCTTTGGGACTCCTACCAAAATAACTTATATTGCAGGATAAATGTGTTTATACAGATCTTAAATTAGGACGTCCCTTGGCACCTCTGTGCATGTATCTGAATGTTTTATACACGTGCTACTGATTTGCTAAGTTTGGGCTCTGAACTGGCCTCCCTCCAAGTTGTAGCAAGTATCAGAAATTCATTCCTCTTGCACGTGGCTAGCCAGTTGTTTTAGCACAATTTGTTGAAAAGGCTATTCTTTCTTCCATTGAATGGCCTTGGCACCCTTGTCAAAAATCAGTTGACCATAGACACAGTTTATTTCTCAACTCTCAATTCTATTCCATCGACTTATATGCCTATGATTACACCAGTACCACATGGTCTTCATTACTGTTGCTTTGTAGTAAATTTTGAAATCAGGAAGTATGAGTCCTACTTTGTTCTTTTTTCAAGATTGTTTTTGCTACTTTGGATCCCCTGCAATTCTATATACACTTTCAAATCAGCTTATCAATTCCTATAGAGGTCACTTGGGATTCTGAAAGGGACTATATTGAATCTGTAGATCAGTTTGGGGAGTACTGCCACCTTAACAATTTTAAGCCTTCCAACTCATGAATGTAGGATATTTTTCCATTTATTTAGATCTTCAATTTCTTTCAACAATGTTTTGTAATTTTTCAAGAATACATTTTGCACTCCTTTTGTTAAACTTATTCCTAAGTATTTTATTCTTTTTAATGCTGTTATAAATTGTTTCAATTTCATTTTCAAGTTGTTCATTTCAAGGGTACAGAAATACAATCAATTTTGTATACTGATCTTGCATTCTGCAACTTTGCTAACCTCATTTATTAGTTCTAGTAATTCATTAGATTTCTTATTATTTTCTACATAGATAATCATGTCATTTATAACTAGAGATAGTTTCACTTTTTCCTTTCCAATCTGGATGTCTTTTCTCTTTCTTGCCTAATTGACCTGGCTAGAAACTGAATGGAAGCAGCAGACAACCTTATCTTATTCCTGATCTTACGAGGAAAACAACCAGTCTTTCACCATTAAGCACAATGTTAGCTGTGAGTTTTTTTGGTAGATGCCCTTTATCAAGTTGAGGAAGTTCCCTTCTATTCCTAGTTTTCCGGGTGGTTTTATCATGAAACACAGTTGGCTTCTGTCAAATGCTTTTTCTGCATCTATTGAGATGATCATGTGGCTTTTGTTTTTTATTCTATTGACATGGAGTATTACATCAATTGATTTTTGGATGTTAAGCCAAAAACATCCTTGCATTTTGGGATAAATCCTCCTTCGTCATGGTGTATAATTCTTTTTTCCATTGCTGGATTCGATTTGCTGGTATTTGTTTTGGATTTTTATGTCCATATTCATAAGAGATATTAGTCTGTAGTCTCCATTTCTTCCGACATCTTTGTGAGGCTTTGGTATTAGGGTTATACTAGCCTCATAGAATGAATTGGGAAGAATACTATTGACATTTGCAACTTTTCTTGATGAATAAAAAATTTTACCACACAACTAAAATAGAATAGGATAAATTAAATATTGAAGCTGATAATACGATTAGAAATGACATTTCCAATCCCTCTGCAGCAGACACCACTGTTGGTTGTATAATTCTTCCTAAAAGAAGCAAAATTTTGTCCAGGTGTCTGGGCAGCCGTGTCCCTCAGGGCAGTGTGGCTGCATTCTCAGACCTGAAGAGTGGGCCCTGACTGGTCCAAGTCAATCGTCGTGGTTCCATCTCTCTTGCCAGAGACTGGTTTAGAAATGGCCGTGTGAAACAGGTACACGGGGAAGTCTGCTGGGAGAGCCTCTGGAACAGCTTTCTTTGGGCTTAAAATGATACAAAAGGAAAAGACAGCCCCTTCTCTTCCTCTGGAAGTTGCCGTGTTTCAGAAGTTGTCATGTTTGGATACACGGAATTATTAAAGCCACCTTGCAACTATGATGGAAGCTACAGTGAGGACAACTCCAACATACTACAGATAGCAAAACAGAAAGACAGAACATGGATTGGTGATGCTGCTGCTGAGCTGCTGAATTAACCAAACCTGGAGCCACTCAACCTTGAGTCTTCTTGGTAAATCCTATTGTTCAAAAGAATTTGGAACAAGTTTTTTGCTGCTTGCAACGAAAAAACTCTAGCCGATACAACCAGTGCTGGGGGAGCCTACTCATTCTGGCTCAGGATAGCCAAGGCTGCCCATCTCTTCCCAAATCCCCATTCAGTGATGTTGTGCTGGTGGCTTCAAATCAACCATGGGAAGTATGTATGCTATAAAAAGTGGTCAACACCACAAATCAGGGCTATTTTTCTTTTAGCAACCCAGCTGCTAAACATTTACCAGCACCCACTGGATACAACCCTATTTTTCAAATTTTTCATCAAACTACCTTTTTATTCCTAGAATAAAGTTATAAATTAGTAAAATAAAAATTTTGTCAATAAAATACTGCACATAGTTGGGTGTTTAATAAGACTTTATTTAGAAAAAGTTTCCACTCCAGTATTTATTGCTATAAAAGAATATTTCATAATAAGGGAAATTACTAATATATCATAATTTTTTTAAAAAATTGATTATAAAACATGATGCACAGTAAGAGAAAGCATATATTTAGACAGAAAGATATTAGGATTGTTGAGATAAGCACCAATATGTTCACAATGTTATCTCTGGGTGGTAAGATTACAAATGATTCTTATATTTTGCTTGTTCTTTCCCTTAATTTTTTCATGAACATGAATTAACTTAGTAATAAAAAAATACAATTTCATGTTTTTAAAACAAAGAAATTTAGTATTTTTTGCCCACAGGCACAAGAAGACACTATTTTTTTTTTCTTCTGTTTTATCTAGGAAGAACTTATACAATCCTTTGCAGGTAGAAAGGTGGCCCCAGTTTTTAAATTAAGTGATCCTTTGTTACTATTTATAATACAAAGTTATAAACCTGTTCTCTGACTACCTGAAGATGTAGGCATAAACTGAATTATAATGTATTATAAGAAAAGTGCTGAATTATTCACACATAATTGCTTTGAAAATAAAATCTGAACAAAGGTCTCTCCTATTTTGAAATACGCATGTGATCTGATTCATGAAATTGCATCAACTCTGTTCCTAAAGAGGATGTAGTAAAGTAAAGGAGCACTGGACCATGAGTCAGAAGATTTGGTTTCTGATTTTAGAGCTAAACCCTATTAGCCACCTGACCTCTGGAAAGCAGCAATTCTGTCTGAACCTAAATCTTCTCATTTGCTAAATGGAACTAATAATACCTACCCATTCCTCTTCACAGGATGAGATAAAGTAGATAAAAAACTATCAAATGAAAGATGGTATTACATGTCACTACCTCGTTACATAAACATTTTAAGTCTTGCAACGATTGTACTTTGTTCCACTTTGATACAAAAAACAGCTTTATAACCAGCAATGTATGATGCCAGTTTCCCTGGTAACAAGTTAATTTGCTCACTGCTTTGAAGATCTTTGTACCAAAAAAAAAGTTAAAAAAAATCTCTTTTCTTTACTGCTTCACTGTTTTCAATTTACCTCAAAAAAATATAAGGATTTTTTGCACAGTACTATTACCACAACATGACACTGGATGGGAAAAGAAAGCTATAGATCAATTTCAGTAAGAAATATTGCAGCAAAAGCCCTAAATATTAGCAACTAGAATCATGAAAAGAATAATATATCCTAACCAAGTAAGAGTAAAAATCATCCTGAGTTCCTAAGGATAAGTTAGTATTAGAATATTTACTAAATAATAGATCAAAGGTAAAAAACTAACCATCTCAATAGATGCCCCAAAATGTGTTTGAATAAAATAAACAACCATTCCCAAACAGTTCCTAATAAAGTGAAGGAAAAAAATAGAAAAATCATCATTATTTGTAGGCAATTATGAAATAAACAAGAAAAGGTACTGAAAAACTATTACAAACAATAAATTCAGTACATAGGCGATTTACAAAATTAACTCAAAAATCAATAGTTTGCCTACATACAACTAGTTAGAAAACATAATGTCAAAAAATATTCCATTTATGATTGCAACCAAATAAAAGTAAATCCAGTATAAACAACAAAAATTGTAAAGGACTCCATGAAGAAAATCTTAACCTCTGTTGAAGGACAGAGAAGATTGGAATAGGAAGACTCGATATTAGCAGTAATCGTGAGGAGGAGGATGAGAGCAGCTTTATCAATCAGGCTCCCAGGAGGAAACTGATGACAAAAGCAAAGGAGTAACGGAAGACAAATTAATGACGGGACATTTCCTGAGATCTGGGCAGGGTGAAGCACCCAGGGCTCGCAGTAGCAGGAAACTGTTACTACTGGAACCTAGTGAAGACTCTCCCTGTGGGAGAGAAGACAAGAAGTGACAAGTGGCCTTTGGAGACAAACACGGCCCTCTAGGGAGAGAGGCTGGGAAATATACTCTAACCTCTCTTTCCTCCACCCATCCATCCATCTCCAGCTAGGCCTCCTACTAGGGCCAAACCCAACCAGAAGCCAGAGGGCAAGAGCAGCTGGGTGATGTCAGCCTCCTTATACAGAGAGCAAGATGAAGAAAGAGGGGAGAATATATTTGAAGGAGCAAGAAGAATATCCAGCACAGCAGCTAGTCTCTTGACTGTTGATGCCAGGCACTGCTCCAAGCACTTTATTTGGATTAATCCTTTTAATTCTCACATGGTCTACTAATGCCAATTTACTCCAAACTACAAATCCAAACAATCCCAGTAAAAATACCAATGGGATCCTTTATGGGCAGTGAGAGGGAAGAGAGGCGTTTTTGACAAATGGTAAGTTCTTCTAGAATGATAAACATATAAGCAAGATCAGGTAGAGGAAAAAGATGAGAATAGTCCTATCAACTATTAAAATATTAATAAATTATTAAGCTATTAATTAAAATGGTTTGATACTAACACATGGATACATCAATGAGACAGAATAGAAAGTCTAGGAACAGAACAAAATACATGTGATACACATGTGATACATGTGAATCACATGTGATAGAGGTGGTGTTTCAAATAATGTGGGAAAAGATCCATTATTTAATAAATGATTAAGGGGAAACTGGCTAGTAAGTAGAAGGCAAAAAAAACTAGAGACCTATCTAATTCCTTACACCACAATAAACTCCAGAAGGAGAACAGATTAAAACATGAGAACAGAATCATAAAGAATAATGTAAACTGTAGAAGAACATAGTAATGAATGTATTTATTCTCTTGAAGCAGATAAGATAATACTTTAAGCATGACTGTGAACTAGAAGCCTTAAAAGGGAAAGAAAATGACACACTTAACTAAATAAAACTGCTATACACAACCAACCACCATAAAAAAGTCAAAAGAGGAGAGGTGGGAGGGGTGGATGATGGGAGATTTCTTGGTGAGTACAGTGTGCGTTGTTGCTTCAGCGACTTCACCACAGTGCAATATGTTAGTAACAATGTGACAAAATTGCACTTGTGGTCCATGAATATACATAAATAAAAAATAAATGGGAAAAAAGTAAAAAGACAAGAGATTAAATATTGGTAATATTTTAATTGAACCTTATTTCCCTAATATATTATTCTTGCAATGTAATAATAATTGCTAGGTACATATTTTTTAAAAATACAAATGTCCTAAATATAAAAATATACACAGACTCACTTATAATTAAATAGAAGCAAAACAAACCTAATGAATCACCTTTTTATTTTAGCCTATTAAATTGGCAAGGAATAAAAAGATTGACAATACCTTAGCACCAAGAGGGTGTGGAGATAATGAGAAAGAAACAACAGATATTCTCATTACTCAAACTCTCATTGGCCAACTCAGGAACTGAACAGATCAGGATAAATTTTCAAATGAAAGCTCATCATATGGACTGTCCCTACTCTTGCTATCCAAACCTCAGGAACTAAACAGATTTGGATAACACCACATCCATCACTATTTGAACTCATTGTGCTAATTCAAGAAAAGTTTGGACAAGGGAAGCACTGTTAAAGTTTACACAGAGTTTTGTAGTAAGAATGTAAATTGGTATAACCCTTTCCAAAGATATCAAAATTGTAAATGCATATAGCTTTTGACCCAAGTTCTTCTACTTCTAGAAATATACGTACCACAGATATACTAGCATGGGAATGTAAAGATATGTATGTACAAGATATTTAACTGCAGCACTGTGTGTAAGTGCTACAAAAAAAAAAACATCAAAAAACTGTTAGACTATCGTGAACAGTAGGGATCTCATTAAATTACAGTACATTCATACAATGAAAGCCTTGAGATACTGCTTTTCCAGATGATGAGTACATACTGGGAAAAGACCACCTAGTCAATCTTTAGACCAGGAACCAATATGTAATTGTAAACACTGAAAATAATAGTTGATTTTCAAGACTTTGACTTGAAAAATAAACCAAAACTATAAAAACAAGTTTAAATTATTTTATATTTAACAAAATTTGTTATAATTTCAACTACATGCAAACTCTTAGAATAAAAAAATCAAGTGTTGACTTTTATTGTAATCTTTTCAACAAAATTGTATAATAGCACTATAAACTATCCTTCATGTTTTTCTCTCACAGAACAATCACACAGATCTTTTTGCAAAAATATTGAAAGGTTCTATCCATTTTTCTTAAGGGCCTCTCTTTAATTATTTGATAATCAAATCAGGCTTCTATTATGTCAGCATGCTTGATAATGACATCTATTATGTCATCATCCTTGAGAACTTTCTCTTCTTCAATTCAGTCCTGTCATTAGCCTTGAGTTCTTTAATATCATACCCATTAACTTCATAAAAACCTACATACCTTGCAAGATACACAATTTCAGGTTGCAACTGATTTTATTGTCTTTTATTAAAATGTAATGAAAGGATCAGTAGCAACATTTGAGTGGGAACAAATTTTAAAAGCAGTGCTTTCATTACTGAAAAGTGTTTCTTCTGAAGACCTTGGCTTACATAACCAACCTAGTAACACAGATACTAAGCAGTTATTAAACAAGAATGACAAATCTGTCGTGCTGATATAAAGATGTTCAAGATGTATGTATTTATAGACTATGATTCCATTTGCTTAAAAAATATTTTCATATTTCATAATTATACTTATAATACATATCAAGATAACTATATTTGAATAAATTTTCAGGAAATCATTCAAAAAATTATAAACACTGCTTAACTCTGGGGAATTGGTAAGAAGAGTTTCCCTTTAACTGCATTTTATATCCTTCTGAATTATTTAATTTTACCACAAGGAGATAATAATACACTATTTACAATAATGTTTGCAACAATATTTATAATGTGTTTACAATAATAATGATGATGATGCTATAATTAGGTTTTAAATTAAGTATAATACATAGTAATGATAGATAATCTATGATTCCTGCCTCCAGGAGTATAAACTAAGCCCTAAATTATAAAAGGCATTAAATTTAGAAATCTCAAATTCTAATTAATTATGTCATTTCTAATGCTTTTTCTGCATCTATTGAGATGATCATATGATCTTTGTTTTTGCTTCTGTTTATGTGGTGAATCACATTTATTGATTTACATATGTTGAACCACCCTTGCATCCCTGGGTTCAAGCCCACTTGGTCATGATGGATTATTTTTTTGATGTGCTATTGCTATGAAATTTGGTTTGCTATTAGCAGTATTTTATTGAGAATTTTTACATCTATATTCATAAGGGATATTGGTCTCTAGTTTTTTTTATTGTTGTTGTGTCCTTTCCTGGTTTTGGTATGAAGGTGATACTGGCTTGGTAGAATGAGATGGGGAGGATTCCCTTTTTCTCAATGTTATGGAATAAGTTCTGCAGTATGCGTACCAACTTTTCTTTGTAGGTCTGATAAAATTCAGCTGTGAGTCCACATGGTCCAAGGGGTTTTTTATTTGTTGGAAGATTTTTTATTGCTGCTTCAATCTCGTCACTCATTATTGTTCTGTTCAGAAGTTCTATTTCTTCCTGATTGAGTCTTGGGAGGTTCTGTGTTTCCAGGAATTTATCCATTTCTTCTGCATTTTTATGTGCATAGAGATTTTCATGATATTCACAGATAATATTTTGATAAAAACCCTCAACAAACTTGGCATAGAAGGAACATACCTCAAACTTATAAAAGCCGTATTTGACAAAACCACAACCAGCATCCTACTGAATGGGGAAAAGCTGAAAGCATTCCTACTAAGAACTGGAACAGGACAAGGATGCCCCCTGTCACCACTTCTATTCAACGTAGTGCTGGAAGTCCTAGCCAGAGCAATCAGGCAAGAGAGAGAAACAAAAGGTATCCCAATTGGGAAAGCAGAGGTTAAACTTTTGCTGATGGTATGATCTTATACCTAGAAAATCCCAAAGATTCCACCAAGAGACTCCTGGAATTAATAAATAAATTCAGCAAAGCCTCAGGTTACAAAATCAACATACACAAATCAGTAGCATTCCTATAAACCAATAACAGTCAAGCTCAGAGTAAAATCAAAGAGTCAATACTATTCAAAATGGCTACAAAGAAAATAAAATATCTAGGAAAATACTTAACCAAAGAGATGAAAGATCTCTACAAAGAGAACTATGAAACATTTCCAGAAGAGAAATCACTGATGACACAAACAAATGGAAAAACATATCATGCTCATGGATCAACAGAATCAACATTGTTAAAATGTCCACATTTCCCAAAGTGATTTATAGATTCAATGCAATCCTCATCAAAATTCCAATGTCATATTTCACATATCTAGAAAAAATAATTGTACACTTCGTTTGGAATCAGAAAAGAGCCCAAACAGCCAAAGCAATCTTAAGCAAAAGGAACAAATCAGGAGGCATCACATTATCAGGCTTCAAACTAGGCTATAGTAACCAAAATAGCATGGTATTGGCATAAAGACAGAGACATAGACCAATGGAACAGAACAGAAAACCCAGACATAAAACCATCCACATACAGACCAGACAACTGATCTTTGACAAAACAGACAACAATATACACTGGGGAAAAGAATCCCTGTTCAATTATGACACAAACAAATCTAAACTGAAATAATCTTAAGTGTTCTAAAACCTTTTTATTTAAAAAAGGATGTGTTGACTTCATACTTAAGTTCCAGTGAAAGTTAAAAATGATGGAATAATCCCATGATTCTCAAAAGTGTACTGTAGAGACCCAATACCTTTTCATGGGGTCCAAGAGATAAAATCACACATTGTTAAAAGATCCATTCAAAGTACAAGACAGAATAATAGATTTTAATGTAACAAAGTACAAAAAATTCATTGATTTAGTTTCAGATTCCAGTGCCAATAACCTTTACAAAACTACCACTTCTTGAGTTTTGATGTGGTATCAAAGAACATCCAGTTATACAAAAATGATTCTAAAATTTACCTCCCTTTTTCAACTACATCTGAGTGCAGCCAGTTTTTCTTCACATACTTTAGCCAAAGCAAAACGTTGCAATAAATTCAATGCAGAAGCCTATAATATGATATGATCCAACCATCTTCTATGAAGGCAGTCACCAATGAGATTTGAAAATGTAAAAAACAATGCTACTCTCCTATTTCACTTTGGAAAATATAGGACTTTTTTTTTTCATTTAAAAATGTTATTGTGTTAACAAGTAATTAGTATTATTTTTAAGTGAATAATATTTAGACTTTTTCCTTAGTTTTAATTTCTAATACAATAAATATCAATACATAAAACCACCTAAGCAAAAGCTCTTTGGAGTTCTTAGTAATCTTAAGAGTGGAAAGGAGTCCCGAAAAAAAAAAAAAAAAAAAACTTTTTTTTTTTTTGAGAGAGTCTCACTCTGCTGTCCCGGCTTGAGTGCCCTGGCATCAGCCTAGCTCACAGCAACCTCAAACTCCTGGGCTCAAGCAATCCTTCTGCCTCAGCCTCCTGAGTAGCTGGGACTACAGGCATGAGCCACCATGCCCGGCTAATTTTCTCCATATATTTTTAGTTGTCCAGCTAATTTTTTTCTATTTTTAGTTGAGATGGGGTCTTGCTCTTCCCAGGCTGGTCTCGAACTCCTGAGCTCAAACGATCCACCTGCCTCAGCCTCCCAGAGTGCTGGGATCACAGGTGTGAGCCACCGTGCCCAGCCCCCGGAAGCAAAAATTTTGAGAGCCATCATCACAGTCTCTTCTAAGGACCAAAAGGCAAACAGGTGAAGGGGATTTGCTTAGAGCTAGTATGAATGCACATGCAGAAGGCGAAATGTTACAGATACTAAATTTGTTTTTAGATAGAATTCAATGTTTTTTAAAGAAAAATGAGAAAAATGTATTTAAAGTCTTTTATATTAACCTACATACTGACATTTCCAGTGCTCTTCACTTCTTCCTGTGGATCTGAGTCACCATCTGGTGTCATTTCCTGTCAACCTAAAGAAATTCTTTTAGCATCTTTTGTAAGGTAGGTCTGCTAGCTACAAATTCAGTCTTTGAGTAAGAAGGTGTTTATTTCTCCTTCATTTTTGAAGGATAGTTTCACTACATGTAGAATTTTTCATAGACCGTTTTCTTCCAGCACTTTGGATATGTCATCCCACTGCCTTTGGACCTCTGCTGATCCTGATGAGAAAGCATCCATCCATCATACTGATACCCCCCTTTCTCTGTGTGAAATGAGTTGCGTTTTCTCTTGCTGCTTTTAAGATATTCTCTTTTGTCTTTCAACAGTTTGACTATGCTATGTCTAGGCATGGGTCTCTGTATCATTCCTAGTGAGGTTCACCGACCTTCTGGATGTTTAATGTTTTTTATCAAATTTTGAAAGTTTTCCAAAAGGCCATTTTTCTGCATCTTTCTCCTTTTGAGACTCTCATTACACATATGTCATACATTTGATGTTTAAATAGATCTCTAAGGCTGTGTTCATTTTTCTTCAATCCTTTTTCTCTGTTTTTCAGATAGAATAATTTCTATTGGTCTGTCATCAAGTTCACTGATTCATTTCACTGTCATCTCAAGTCTGCTGTAGAGCCCCTCTAGCGAATTTTTCATTTCAGGCATTGTATTCTTCAACTCTAAAATTTCCATTTGATTTTTTTTTAATTTTTTACTTTGGAATAAATTTAGATTATTTACAGAAAATTTGCAAAGATAGTACAGAGAGTTTCTGATGCTATTATCTTGCATAACCACGTTATACTTAAATACCATACATATATACACACATATAAATACATGTGTACCTACATATACATATGTGTATATGCATCTATATATTAACACAGACATAATGTAAATACCTTATATAACCATGGAACATTTATCAAAAATAAGAAATGACCATTGGTGCAACACCACAAACTAAAATATAGACTTTCTTTAGATGTCACCGGTTCTTCCACGAATGTCCTTTTTCTGCTCCAGGATCCAATGCAGGATGTCATGTTGCATTTAGTCATCATGTCTCTTTGATCTCCTCTGAGTTGTAATAATTTCTCAATTTTTCCTTGTTTTTCATGAACTTGACATTTTGAAGAGTACCAGTCAGGTTCTCCTGTAGAATGACCCTGAGTTTGGTTTTATGCTGTTTTCTCAGGATTAGACTCAGGTTTGGGGGAAGAACACTGCAGTGGTGAAGTTCGCTCTCATCACATCATACCAAGAGATGCTTTTTGTGGTTGTTTTAATTTTTTAAATAATTTCTACATTCTTATCAAGAATCTCTATTTGTTTACTTATTGTTGTTATATTTTTCTTTAATTGTTTAAATATGATTTCCTTTAGTTCTTTTAACATTTATAACAGTTGAAGTCTTTACTAAATCCAATATTCAGGGACATTCGGAGACAATTTCTATAGACTGCTTTTTTCCTGTGTATGAATCACACTTTCTTGTTTCTTTACATGCCTTGTAATTTTGCTGTTATTAAACCTAGGTATTTTAGATAAATGTAGCAACTCTGGATTCTGAATGTTTTTTCCCCATTAAAGGTTCTATTGTCATTTTGTTTGTTTTTATTTAGTATCATGCCCAGGATAAGTATGTGAAATCTGTGTCCTCTGTGGTTATACCATCACTGACATCTCTGCTCAGTTTTTTTATTTTTATTTTTTTAATATATTCATTTTTATTTTTAAACCTGCATCCCTAGGGGTTGTCCCTTTGAATAATTTAGTAGTCACTCTGAGACTGGACAGAGATTGTACTCAAACACCTCAAGACAGTAAGGCTTCCATCTCTGCCGACGGATATGTGAAGGGGTAGAGGAGCCCATTCAAAGTTCAGTTTGAGACCAGCCTGGGCAACACAGCAAGACCCCATTTCTACAAAAAATAAAAAATCAGGCATGCTGACGCATGCTTATAGTCTCAGCTACTTAGGAGGCTGAGGCAGGAGGATCACTTGAGGCCAGGAGTTTGAGGTTGCAATGAGCTTTGATCACACCACTGCACTGCAGCCTGGATGACAGAGTAAGAACTTGTCTCAAAAAAAAAAAAAAAAAAATTCATTCTGTTTTCAAGTTTGCCCTGGGTTTAACTTTCCAGAGGTCCCTTTCTAGTCTTCTAGTCTGCATGCAACTTCAGAGTCAGCCAAAAGTACATGAATACCTTAGGCCTTTCTAAGGTCTTTCTTGAGCACAAGCAGTCTCATCCAGGAACATGTCTGCCCCAAACAGTAGTGAAACTTCAGGTTCTGTGAACTGAGCACTAGCCCTCTCTTGCATTTCTGGAAATTCGCATCCACAAATAATGCCCCTGTGAATCACCCACCACTCCCAAGAGCTGAGCCCTCTTCAAACTGAGGTCCTTTTGACCTGCCTCTCACTGGTAGAACCTCCACGCCAACCAAGCTGGGGCAGAGTGGCGGGGGTTGGGATGGGGGGGAAACATGAGTGGCCTCAAGCTAGAATGCCAGTGATTCCCATTGTTCTTGGGAACAACTCTCCAAGTTCAAAAGCATGACATTTTTCAAAGTTTTATACTTTGAAAAATGGCCTTTGGTCACTCTCACTGTAAAGCACTGAAATAATTACTTTACAAAAAGTACTATACAATTATAAATTCTATAAAAATGTTCATATTGTTTGGACCAATAATTCCACTTCTATAAAAATCATCCTTAGGGAAATAATCCAAAATATGGAGAAAGCTATAACTAGCATGTTCTTACAATGTTGTTTCTAACAGTAAGAAATCAAAGCAATGTAAGTATTCAACAAAGCTGGATATAGTGAAACTATGGTACATACATCCGATAGATTACATAATCCTTAAAAAGTTAAAACCACAAAAATTATTTCACTATAAACTTTTTTATCATTCTTCCCTTTGACAAAGGTTGCCAAGACTAATTTATTCAAGCTGTGGCAGACTACCAGTTGTCCCCCAAAGCCTATCTCACATTGTTCCTGATCACATAACCAGGCAGCTAGGCTCCATTTCCCAGCCTCCCTCGCAGTTAGGCATAGTCATGTAACTAAGTTCTCACCATCAGGATGTGAGCAAAAGAGCACAACTTCCTCTTCACCTCCTCAGTGGTAAACTATCTTGAATTTCCTCTTTCCCTTCCCTGCCACAGACTTAAGTGTAAATTGGTAGCAACTCAAAGACAAATATGACGAGTGGATCCCTGTATTACTTCATGGAGAATTGCATCACCATCCATACATAATTCCAAGCTATTAAATGACAGTAAAATAAAATGTTATCTTACTATAAAGACTAAGTATCATTACAAACCCATATTGTAAAAAGTATTACATTCCCAAAAATCTACAAAATTAAATGTACCAAATGATCACAACTATCTTAAAATATGTATATAAACATAGGAAATAAAATAATATTGTTATGGTGGTGGGATTACAAATTATTATTCTTTACCAAACTTTCAATAATATTGTTTAAATTACTTTGACAATTTTAGAAGTTGAAATTGTTGATTTAAACATCTGAGGCTGCAATTCTTAAAACAGAGTGAAAAAGTTTCATAACAGACTTAAGAAATTTTCATCCTATCTACTTGATAATGGTATCAACATGGATCCTTCCAAATCCAAGGTGCTTGGTCTGCAATCCAGCCATCTGTGTTCTTTAAGAAGTGAAGAATTATCTACTTATGTTCTGCAAGGGCACCAGCTAGAAGTCATAACCAAGTAAGACTAGCACCATATAACTAAGTAACCCTTTTCTGCCTTTTAAAAAACCCTTTTCCTCTTTTGTATTTTGTACTTTTTTTTAGAGAAAACAATGTCTCAATGCAAAGAGATTTGGGAATCACACCTAAAAAGCTTTGTGAATTTTCTCACCTAACAGCTTCCCTGAATCTAAAAATCTGTCTGAAGAAGGATCAGAGGGGTCCCATTGTGAAAAGCATAACTTCTCATAAAATAACAAAGGTTAAAGTTCCCAAAACTCCCAAAACCAAGAAACTAAAATAGCCCAACCCAAAGAAAGCAAAATAAAGCTAAAAACTTCCTCATAATCCCTCCCAAAATATAGCCAATTCATATAGTATCTTGATAATTCCAAGCCTCCTAATAAAATTTAAGGTTTGAAGAGGAGGAAATGTACATAACCTCTTAATATATTACTACTACAAATTTGTCTAATTGTAGAAAAAGAGTAGTGCCCCTGACTCCCTAAAAATACGTACCATAAAATATCTATATCCAGAGCTATGCGGTCCAATGAGAATCACTAGCCACTTTTGTTACAGAATACTTGAAATGGTGCTAGTCAGCATTGAGATGTGCTCTCAGTGTGAAATACATACTAGATTTTGAAGACTTAGTATCTTCTAGATAAATTGTAAAATATGTCATTAATATCTTTGTAATTTTGATTACATGTTAAATTTATAAAGTTTTATATATGATGGGCTAATTAAAATATGTCAAATTTAATTTTGCCTGTTTCATTTTACTTTTTTAAAAGTGGCTACAAGAAAATTTAAAATTACATATGTGGCTCACACTATATTTCTACTGGGCATCAGTGGTGTCATACATGAAGGAGTTAATCCAATTCCTAATAAGCAAAATTGTATGACCACTTCCTTTTGGTTAGTACTCCCTAGTTTCATACTTTCATGCTGAAAACGAAGAGGGTGTGTTCCTTTTTTCTTTTTTTGTTATTCCTCAGTTTTTATTGAACACTAAGAGGGTGTGTTGACCTGGGGTTATGTCCCACAAGTTACTGAAGATAAGGGCTGCCTATAGTCATGTGGTTACTCAACAACAAGGTCCAACTTATTAGAATGACTAAGGTCCCAGGAGAAATCTTGAGTCTTTTATCCCCCTCATTCTGACCAAGCCATCTACCAGTTTTATATGAGAGAATCTGAATGCTATGCCATTCCAAGAGGCTCTCCGGAAATCCTTTGTCATTGTTCTAAGAATCAATACTGGCCATCTTGAAATGGCATGGGATACTTTAAAACAGAAATGACTGGATGCCACAGCAGGGGATGGGGTGGCATTGTGGGAAGGGGGAAAAGGAGGGAGCACGGGCAGAGCAGAGAGCTGGACTCAAGCAGGACCGGGTCACTGACAGCATTTGATAAGGTTTGATGCACTTTTTGCATTTGCTGAATAACTACTTTGTGTGATATTATGCACTGGGCTTAACAAAGCTAAATAAACAATGTCACCTCTTAAGAAGCACATAGTGTAATCAAACACACTGATGTGAGAACAGATTGGTGGACAATGTAAACTATGCTAAGAGTTAATCCTGGACTGTAACCTTAAGGACTGAAATCAGAGTTGGTAAATAAAGTCAAATAAATCAGTAGACAAAGTTTATGGGTAAATGGGAATTCAAGTATTCTAGGGGTATGATGACTCCAAAAACCCTTTGAAATGTTATATACATTTCTGCATGGGCTTTCCCCCCACAACAGTTTGAATGGCTCTTCTCCTCCAACCCACTTGAGTCCTGCTTCTATCATTAAAATAAAGAAATTTAAAGACACTGCTGATGGGGAAAAGAGGGTGGAAAACTTCTACAAAGTTATTAAAACCACACCTCAAATGGAAATGAGCTGAAGCCAACCACAAAAATCCTCAAAGTTACTTCCAGAAAGTTTTTCTCTGAAAATGAATTTGGAGTATTTTCACTGTAAGACAAAGAAAAAATGAAACTGAACACTGTTGTTTCTACACATTTCAGATAATCTATGTTTTGCTTTTACCTTTAAATTGTACTCTTCTATGTTAATATTAAAAGCCACTAAAAAATTCTTTAAAATGTTTCTAAGATACAAATTCTTTAAAAAATTTAAAGATTTTAGAAAAGTTGTCTAAAATGGGACCTATTTTCCATTTTTTCTAACTATAAAATTAGAGGTGTCACAAAATTAAAAAGATTTGCTTAACGGGAGATTGTGTGCCAATTGCTTTAACATTGAGAGTGCTTCGGCAGTACATTCGGTTTTCAAATCATTCGTCTTCAATATATACTTTTCCAAGCATATAAATTCCACATTTTCAGTTCTAGAAAAACATTTATCCTGACACCTATCTTTTTTTACCATATATTAAAAATATAAAGAGATAACTAGTCAATAATTTGTTATTGACAATTAGTCAATGCAACATATTAAAATGAAAAAGATTTTTATCAAATCAATATACTGAAGACAAAAAGTTTACAGGTGGAAGATTTATAAGATACTGAAAACTTTTAATAATAAACTTACTCCCAATACTACATCACTAAAGAGCCTAAAGATTTACTACAAGAAGATTTGGAAGTGTAGCTAGAATATCATTTTATTAAAAATAAGGCAAAAAATTTGGAATTTTGCCACAAATGTGACAAATGTTCATTCTCAATACAAAAATTGACTTAAAATATACTAAGTTGACAACAGAAAAACAGGAATAAACAATTCATAGAAGATACAGGCATACCTCATTTTATTGATATCCAAAAATATTGCCTTTTTTTTTTAAATAAATCAAAGGTTTGCAGCACCCCTGTATAGAGCAAGTTTATTGGCACCACTTTTCCAACAACATCTGCTCACTTCATGTCCCTGTGTAACATTTTGGCAATTCTCACAATATTTCAAACTTTTTCATTATTATTTGTGTCATGGTGATCTATAATAGTGATCTTTGATGATACTATTACGATTGTTTTGAGGCTCCATGAACTGCATCCATGTAAGACTCAAACTTAATAAATGTTGTGTTCTGACTGCTCCATCAAATAGGCATTCCCCCATCTCTCTCCCTCTACTCCAGCCTCCCTATTCCCTGAGCCAAAATAATATTGACATTAGGTCAGTTAATAACCTTACAATGGCCTCTATCTATCTGTTCAAGTGGAAGGAAGAGTTGCATGTCTCTCACTTTAAACCAAAAGCTAGAAATGATTAAGCTTAGTGACGAAGGCATATGGAAAGCCTAGAAATAGCCAAAAGCTAGGCCTCCTGTACCAAACAGGTAGCCAAGTTGTTAATGCAAAGGAAAAGTTCTTGAAGGAAATTAAAAGTACTACTTCAGTGAACACATAAATGATAAATGAAATTGCCTTATTGCTGATATGTTGAAAGTGTCAGTGGTCTGGATAGAAGATCAAACCTGTCACAACATTCCATTAAACCAAAGCTTAATTCAGAGCACGGCCCGAACCCTTTTTAATTCTATTGAGGGCTGAGAGAGCTGAGGAAGGTGCAGAAAATAATTTTGAAGCTAACAGACTTTGGTTCATGAGACTGAAAGAAAGAGGCCATCTCCATAACATAAATGTGCAAGGTGAAGACGCAAATGTTAATGGAGAAGCACCAGTAAGTTATGTAGAAGATACAGCTAAGATCACTGATGAAGGTGGTCCTGCAAAACAACAGACTTCCAATGTAGACAAAACAGCCTTCTATTGGAAGAAGATGCCAATTAGGACTTTCATAGCTAGAGAGGAGGAGTCAATGACTGGTTTCAAAGAGTCAAGGGACAGGCTGACTCTTTTGTTATGGGCTAATGCAGCTGGTGATTTAAGTTGAAGCCAATGCTCATTTTACCATTCCAAAAATCCTAGGGCCCTTAAGAATGATGCTGTATCTCCTCTACCTGTGTTCTACAAATGTAATAACAAAGCCTGGATGACAGTACACCTGCTTATAGCATAGCTTACTGAATATTTTAAGCCCACTGTTGAGACCTACTGCTCAGACAGAAAAAAAACAAAAAAGGATTCGTTTCAAAAGATTACTGCTCATTGATAATGTACCTGGTCACCCAAGAGCTCTGACGGAAATGTACATGAAGATTAACATTGTTTACATGCCTGTTAACATCCATACTGCAGCTCACAAATCAAGGAGTAATTTTAACTTTCTAGTCTTCTTATTTAAGAAATAAATTTCATAAGGCAATGGCTAGCATAGGGAGTGATTCTTCTGATGGATCTGGGCAAAGTAACTTGAAAACCTTCTAGAAAGGATTCACCATTCTACATGCAATGAAGAATATTTATGATTCATGGGAGGAAGTCACATATCACCATTAATGGGAGTTTGGAAGAGGTTCATCCCAACCCTCATGGATGACTTTAAGGGGTTCAAGACTTCAGTGGAGGAAGTAACTACAGATGGTGGAAATAGCAAGAAAACTACAAGTGGAGTCTGAAGATGCAAATGAATTGCTGTAATCTCATGATAAAACTTTAACAACTGAGGAACTGGTTCTTATACATGGGCAAAGAAAGTGGTTTCCTGAGATGGAATTTAATCCTGGTGAAGATGCTGTGACCACTGTTGAAATGACAATGAATTTATAATATTCCATAAACTTATTTGGTAAAGCAGTGGCAGAGTTTGAGAAGATTGTCTCCGATTTTGAAAGTTCTGCTGTGGATAAAATGCTATCAAACAGCTTCACATGCTACAGAGAAATCTTTCATGAAAGTAGGAGTCAATTGATGTGGCAAACTTCATTGTTGCCTTATTTTTAAAATTGCCACAGACACCCCAAGCTTCAGCAACCACCACCCTGATCAGTCAGCAGCCATCAACATGAAGGCAAGACCCTCCACTAGCAAAAAGATAACACGCTGAAGGCTCAGATGATTGTCTGCTTTTTTTTTTAGCAATAGGGCATTTCTAAATTAAGGTATGCACATTGTTACTTTAGATATAATGCTACTACAGCATGCTTAATAAACTAAAGTGTAAATACAATTTTTATATGCATTGGGAAACCAAAAGATTCATGTGACTCATTTTATTGTGATATTTGCTTTACTGCAATGGTCTGAAACCTAACCCACAATGTCTCTGAAGTATGCCTGTAGATAGCAGGTAATTAATAATAAACATTTAAGTTTAATATCAACAAAAATCCAAGAAATGGAAACTAAAAATATTGCAAGGCATAAAAAGGCACTCAGGTGCTCCTCATGTAAACATAAATTGGCATCCACTTTCTAGAAAGAAATTTGACAACATGCTTCGATCTAGTAATTACATTAGGAAATGATTTCAAATTTAAGATATATACATAACAATTATCACAATATTTCTGCACAGAAAAATATACTGGATTAAAATGTTCTAAAATGCTAACAGTGGTTATCTCTGGGTGGTGGGACTATGGATGAAGTTCGCTTTCTTCTTTCTTCTACTTTTTGTAAATCGCATGTATTTTATAACAAGCATATATTAACTTTAGTCCAAAAAAATTCAAGTTACTTTTTAAAGGTCTTTTTAACAAATATCACCCAGTTCTTCTTATAGAAACAAATAATAAGCGTTTGCTATTTCTATTCCAAATGGACAGGGCTCCCATTCTAATTCTGGATTTATACCTCCCACTTACCAAAAACATCGGCCTCCACACCAGCATAGCAGAGGAGCTCTAGTTAGAGAGAGATCTAAGTTTAAATCCTAGAAATACCACTTATAGCTGTGTTACTTTGGGCAGCTTACTTTTCTAAACCTCAGTGCATTCTTAAATAAGACTTACATATATTTAGAGATTAAGATAGCTCCAATATCACAGAAGGCAATTCAGAAAGGGTATAAAGATGAAGGTGTAATTTTAGAGGGAGGAGGTAGGTGGAATTAAAAAATGAGATTATAAAAATACAATCTGGGATTCATCCAAAGAAAGTTACGGTGACATATGTTCTGACATGATAAGCATGAGACTAAAAGAGTAAGTTTTCCTTCATTCTCCTGTAGAGAACTCTTACTATGTGTTGTACACTGGGGACACACTAGTGAATCAGGTAAACAACACTCCTGTTTCCTGACCACATGTTCTATGGTGGCAGGGGGCAAGGGTGGATGCCAGGCAGAAACAGACAAATATTAATGAACCAAGTTAATGGTGTGCGCCATAAAGAAAACAAGGTAATGGGACAGATGGGAGATGGGTGCTATTTCCAATAGGGTAGTCGAGGAAGGCTCCTCTGAAAAGATTGGGCTGAGACTTGAAAGGCAAGGAGCCATGGGAAGATCCTGAGTCTGAGGGAAAAGCGCAAAGCCAGAGATGGGAACAAAGCTGGCGCATTCACAGCCAGCAGGGAGACCACTGTGAAAGAAGATGAGAGGAAAGAGGTAGCAAGGACCAGATTATATGGGGCCATATTATGAACATGAGTTTGGATTTTAACTGTGAGGAGAACCTACTGATGTTTTCAACAGACTGACAGGATCTCACTGCATTTTAAAAGTTACTTCAACCAAATTGTGGAGATAATTCTAGGGGAGGAGGCTATTGCAGCAGGCCAAACATGCCTTAAACGAGATAGGACTGATAGCACCAGATGTGGCAGAATAAAACAGAATTCCCATAGAGGTTGACTTCAACTTTGTCTTTGAAACCAAACACAAAGATCTCACTGTAAAACCTTCCTTGGTTCGTCCAGCTCCGAGTGCTATCGCTTAACCTCACACACTATTCTGAAGAGAGCGTGTATCAAAACATACTGCGATTATGTATTTATGTGGCTGTTTTTCCTACTGGACCATGCCCCCCAAATGAAGAAAGAACAAAGGTAGAAACAACGTCTTATTTACCTTTGGCATGCCTAGCAGGGTGCGTGGCACATAAAAAGTGCCCAATAAATGTCCGCTGATTGAAAAAATAAACAAATATAAAACAAGCAAGGCCACTTGTAATAGTTTCCTCGGGCTCCTGTAACAGTATCACAAACTGGGTGACTTATTCTCTCATGGTTCTGGAGGCTGGAAGTCTAAGATCAAGGTCACCAGAGCCACGCTCCCTTTGAAGGCTTTAAAGCATCTTCCTTGCCTCTAGTTTCCAGTGTCTCCCAGCATTCCTTGGCATTCTTGGCTTGTAGCTGCATCACTCCAATCTCTGCCTCCATCTTCACCTGGCCTTCTTCCCTGTATGCGTCTTTGTCTCTGCGTCTCCAATAGAGACATCAGTCATTGAATTTAGGGCCTGCTATAATCCCATATGATCTCATCTTAATTACATCTGCAAAGATCGTTACTCCAATTAAGGTCACATTCTGAGGTTCCTTGTGGACATGGTGGACACTATTCAACCCACTACACAGTCGAACACCATAATGAACTGCCTTATAAAGTGGTAATCTTCCCATTCCAAAAGTGTTCAAGTAAGGCTGAACAGTCAAAATCAGGAATATTTAACAAAGGGATTTCTGTATTGTCATTGTGTGTCCTTTAACCTCTCTAATTTCAGCTTATTCATTTATATGCTATGGAGACTGATCTCTATGGTCTCTTCTAACAATAATACTCTATGACTCTGAGCCATAAGTTTTCTTGAGGGCTTTTTAGATTTTATAAATATATGTTATGCATATAGAGACTCTCAAATATTTGAGTAAATTAAATTATAGCAGAATTACTTTCTCAGCTCTGAAGTAAATTTTTTTTGTAAACTATCCACCACCACACTCACTTCAATTATCTTCATTTTCATATTAAGAATGAAGTATATTCCTCCGTAATTAAAACACTGTACAGTCATGTGCTGAAGAATGACATTTCAGTCAACAGACTACATATATGATGGTGGTCCCATCAGATTATAACACCATATTTTTACTGTACCTTTCCTATGTTTAGGTATGTTTAAATACACAAATACCATTGTGTTACAACTGCCTAGAGTATTCAGTACAGTAACATGCTGCACAGGTTTGTAGTCTAGGAGCAATAGGCTACATAGTCTAGGTGTGTAGTAGGCCAGGCCATGAAGGTCTGTGTAAGTACACTCTGTGATGTTCGCACAACCATAAAATTGTCTAGCAACGCGTTTCTCAGAACATATTCCTGTAAAGCAGCATGTGATTACACTTCCATTTTAATAAACTATACCTTTGAACACCTACTATGTGTTGGACACAATGGCATATAGCAGTTACCAACTCACTTCCAACCCACATACTAGTACTTATTAAATTATTGACTAACTAGACCTCAGTCTCTTCATAATTTAAAAACTTTACTTAAATGATATTCTAACTAATAGACACAAATTATTTTTTAATGGGAAGATTTCAAAAATAGCTTTGATTTCTGGTTACAAAAAACGATATATGTTCATCGTTTAAAAAAAATCACAAAAGCATAAAGATAATATAAACTACCAGAAATCCCACTACCCAAAGATAGCCACTGTTAACATCATACTGGACAACCTTCCAGATGTTAGTGTATTCATACATTAATACATATAATATCCTCGATGCTTTTATCCACAAATATGGACGTTATGTAGAAAGTTGCATCCATAGGCTAATATACATGCCATTTTGCAACTAGTTATTTTCCCCACTCAAATTGTTACATACATCTTCCCATGACAAATAGGGGTATATGGCATCATTTTATTGGATACAGTTTTCTTTTGAATTAAAATACCATAATTTAACCAATCCTTCACTAATGAGCACTGAAAGAAAGCAAATACCCATCATTACCAATGCTGCAAATTATTACGAAAAATCTATATATATATATATATATATATATATATATATATATATATATATATATATATATATCTTAGCAAAGTTTTGCAATTACCCCTTTGGACAAATTCCAGGACTGCAGAAAGGGTAGTATTCACATTTAAAATGTTCATTTGTATAGTATAGACCTCTGTCCTCTCAAAAGGTTGACTCAATGATGCTCCAACTCCATATTTAAGAATACCCATTTTCTCACATCCTTGCCAACATTGAGTTTTGTCAGTCTTCACCAATATGAAAGTACACTTCTGCCAAAAGAAAAAAAATCTTTTATTTACATTTCTTTTATTACTAAAGAAGCTGTGTATGTTTTCATACATTTATACTTCTTGGAACTGTTTGAGATTTCTGCCAATTTTCTACTGAGTAGTCTTATTTTCTTAGGGATTTGATGGTATTACACTTATTAAAAATAAAGAATTTTTTCATTTTACTCTTTAGAATAACTTCATTGTGTTTCTTAAAATACATATTCACTATGAAAAATTCACACAAAAAGTAAAGAAAAATTTTAAATCACAAAAAAATCCACCATTTACCATTTCATAATAGTAAGTAAACACACAAAATGCTAGAGCATGAGCTCTCTGTATATTAAGAATATTAATTTTTATTCCTCAAAGTGAAAAACTTCATTCATAAGTTAATTCTTAGAGTACAAGTGAGATATGTCGTTCTTTATAAAAGGTTATCCCTGTTAAGTTGCAAATAAATCACATTTCAACAAAACAAATGTTATCTTCCCAACTGACCCATTATATTAATACTTTCAATGATGGCTTAATTAAAAGGAACCCAGATACTTTTAGAATTGAGTGTGTTTGTACTTAAACTTTTTCAAATAATTACTGGTCCATAAACAAAAGTCTAAATGTATTAAAGACATGCCACTCAAAGGAATAATGTTCATTAAAGGAAGACTGCTACTAAAGAAATCCTACAGATCAATCCTTTTATAAGGAAGCAACAGATGTAGTGAGAAAAGCAGCTGATTAAAAATTGGAATTACTAAGTTTAAAGCCCTAACTTCTCCACTCTCTAATTGTGTGATCTTAGACAAATTAGTCTTCTGAGCCTAAACTGGCTGCTAAATCTTTAAAATGTTAGGAATGTAATTATTTATATAGTTCCTTTCAAGCATTAATATTCAGATTCCATTCTCAAAGAAGGCCTAAAGTGATGAAGTATGGAGACTCAGTACTAGTAGCAATCCAATACCAGGGGAAAAACCTGATAGATGTATAAGGTGTTATTTCTATAAAGCTATGGAGAATGGTAAAATACAGCAACAAGGTGGTAACAAGGTGGAATATAGTAAACCAGTAGTCTATACAGGTCAAATATACCCCTGGAAGTACATGAGCATGGGGAGTTTCAAGGGAACTGATTATTAGGTCCTCAATTTCCATACGTACAGTTTCCTAAAACCATTTTGCTGACACAGCATGTCAGTTTTCCTTCACTTCTACCTCCTCTCACCCCTTCACCTCTGCCCCACTGCCACTTCTAAAATAAAATCATAACTCGAACACTTTCTGAACTTACTGTGGAGTACTGTGTTTGGATCTAGCAACATCTGGAGAGCCAAAAGGACACTTCAAATATGATGTTGAGAAAGTTAATTACTCTAAACACTGGGTATCAAATCCTTTTTTCAAGTCAAGGTATCACCACTTCCATGAAAACGAAAGGACAATCAAATCCAGTTGCTACCTGATAAAGCATTAAAATAATTTTGATTATTGATCATTTTGTTGTTTTATACATACAGCTCAGAAGATGGGAGATATTACTAATAGAAAGCACTTTTTATTATCATGTACCAAGTTTGAAAATGAGGTTTCTCAATACTTTCAATATTAAGGCAAAAAAGGAACAGAATTGGCAGGTGCGGTGGCTCATGACTGTAATCCCAGCACTTTGGGAGGCTGAGGTGGGAGTATTACTTGAGGCCAGGAGTTCAAGACCAGCCTGGGTAACATAGCAAGACCTTATCTCTACAAAAAAAAAAAAAACAAAAATTAAAAGCTAAAAAAATTTTAAAAATTGTAAAAAACAGGAAAAGAATCAATTTGGAACCCCATCTTTTCCAATGGCAATATTTATAAATGGATAAACAAAAATAATTGGAAAAAAATAAGCTTCACCTATCGTACTGAAAATGCCCATCTGACAAGATTTTACTTTAGAGTGCATTGAGAACTCAGTCCAAAATAAATGTGACATGGAAACTTATGAACATAGAAAATTTTAGTATTTTAAAATTATAATTATGTCTACAAATCGTCGAAGAACTGAGTGACTGCTCCATAATAAGGCACTTTTTATTCCCATCTACTAAATTCATGAATGAATTTACTTACTTTTGTTGCAGACAAATATAATATGATTGATAAAATGCTTTCACATATAAAATAATACATTAGGATAATAATATATTAAAAAAGTAAAACGAAAATAAAGATTCAAAGAGAAAAAGAATGCAAAAATTCCATTAAAATTAAGAGCTTGTTCATACATTTTTAAAAAATGAATGATGGGAGATACTGAACTGTTAAAATTACCCTGGATACATTTAAAATTGTGATTTAAACAATGTATCAGAAATTACATGATTTACAAATACTGAAAC
Organism: Lemur catta; assembly: GCF_020740605.2. Taxonomy (NCBI): domain Eukaryota; kingdom Metazoa; phylum Chordata; class Mammalia; order Primates; family Lemuridae; genus Lemur; species Lemur catta. Next base: position 85,903,730 of record NC_059136.1, on the reverse strand, counting down.
TTAGATGAAAAATTCAAGATATGTGAGAAGGTACAGAGTTTTTGTTTCCCAAGTTCTTTGAAGAGATGTATATGAGCAAAATATTTGAAAACCCTGTAGTACAGGTCAGAATATATCACTATCCCTAAACTTCCTCCTAAGATACTGCTTACTGGACACCCTCAACTGGATACTGTCCAGATACTTAAATTCAACATATTCAAAGTAAACTTATTATCTACCTCCCTCCCCAAATACATGTAAGAAAAAAAGAAAGAAAGAAAAAAACTTGCCTCCTCTTCCTACTGTATTTTTGTTACTAGCTTAATGATCTCCCTGGTCTCCCCAAACTAAAAAAGTAGGGATATTTTTTACCTCCCAAAACAAATCAGTTCCTAGGACCCAATTCCTAACTTTCTCTCACTCTTCCTTTCACCACTGCAATTGGTCAAGATCTCTTCACCAGCTGTCATCAAGTAGTTCTTCACAACAGTAACAGTATAGTTATTAAGTATAATTTTACTTCCCAACATCTCCCATGGAACATGAAACTACAATAATTAGAGCTATCCAAATATACCTGTTATGCATATAATTGTGTTACTCAAAAAATTACACAATCATGAAGTTGGAAGGAACCAGAAGAGTCAATCTCCTTAACAATATCCTTATATACGTATCTTTCAAGCTGTTGTCTCAACTATCACTGATTGAGAATTTACAATCTCCTGAGATCCGGGCACAAATACAACTCATTTGCTTTTTGTATTCCTAAATTATTCTGGTTAAAAAGGAGGTTCATGTTAATAGAGAAACATTGATAAAATAACTTAGAATTTCACTATCCAGAGATAGCTTCAGTTAGCATTTTGGGATATATCTAGCCTTTTCTTTCTTTTCTTTTTTTTTTTTTAGCAAGCATACCTGGTGTGTAGATATGTATATATTTTGTGATTTAAACAAATTTGTGATAATCTGTGGAAACTCCGTTTTTCACTTATGTTGTAAACATTTCCCTCATGTTATTAAATATTATTCAAATTCTTCAAAGCATTTTAGTGGCTATATAATTTAGAAATAATAAATACTAGAATTCCTTTAGTCATTGAAAACAATACTATTACATATCTTTTAAATTCTTCAAAGCATTTAAGTGCTTACCGAATACAGAAATAATGAAAAATACTATACTCCATAACACTATAATTTATCTAACCATTTGTAAATTATCTGTTGCTTCTAATTTTTCAGAATGATAAACAATGGGATGAATAAACTTGAAGATTACATTTCTAGTTATCTGTTCAGATTCTCAAAAGTAAAGCAAAAGTATTAATTTTCTAAGTATTACTTTTTTATTCAATTGTTACTTTTCAGAAAATGTACAATTTATATCTTACTAGCATTGCATAAGCATAACCTTAAGTTATACACTTTTTAGAAATTCATCAATCTGAAAGGAAAAATGGTATCACATTCTGTAGTATGCATTTCTTTGATATTAGTGTGGTTAAACACAAGATCTCACTTTCCCATTTCCCTGCTGTTCTTAGCTATGGGTTCTTATTCTACCTACTAAGGTAACATCCTTTTACCACGTGGTAAAAGTAAGTAGAAGAGAACACATGGGCTTTACAGCCAGCATGACCTAGAGTTTAACCCATCTCCACTATCCAGTTGTGTTACCTTGGACAAATAATTACTTAATCAATGCCTGAAAACTCCGTTTATTCCTTGATAAAAATGGGAGTAATACCATTTATCTCAGTTTTGTAAAGATTAAAAACAACAATTAAAGCATCTGGCATGTAGGAGTTACTCCAAAAATGGGAACAAACATAGTTGACACTTGAATACCATGGGTTTGAACTGTATGGGTCCCCTGATATGTAGATTTTTTTCAATAAATATTCTGGAAAATTTTTTGGAGATTTGCAACGATTTGAAAAAGCTCTCAGGCAGGCCACCACCCCTGACACAGCCAGACCAACCTATGCCCCAGCCTATTCAAAGTGAAGATGAAAAGGATGAAGACTTTTTTGATGATCTACTTCCACTTAATGACTAGTAAATATATTTTCTTTTCCTTATGTTTTTCAAATAACAGTTTATTTTCTCTCTCTTACTTTATGATAAGAATACAGTATGTAATACATATAACATACAAAACTTGTGTTAATCAACTGTTTATGCTTCTGGTCAACAGCAGGCTATTAGTAGACAAGTTTTCAGGAAGTCAAAAGTTATATGTGGATTCTCAACCACGCAGGGGATGAGTGCCCTTAACTTTCGTGTTGTTCAAGGTTCAAGTGTAATTATAATTACTACTGAAGCAAGACTACTGCATCTTTATTAGGCACCATTTTGCCAAGTACTTTATACAGTCCTGAGCTAGCGTTTGTTCTACTCAAAACTCTAAGGAGTAGAGTAAGCTTTACTGAAACTTAGGTATCCATCTAACAATTTGTTTTCTTCCCCAAATTCTGCCCTGCCCTGCCTTGGTCTTCTCCCTCTAGCCATCATCTTCTGAAAAATGAAGAGCCATCCCGGCCAGCAGGTGGAGGCATGGAGCAGCAATCCAAAATTCCTACTCAAAGAAAATGATAAGAGATGCTTCTGATGTCAACCACAAAATCAGAGGCACAGGTCCCTTACAAAGGGAACCTGTCAGCAGCCAAAACAAAGCTCTGCAAGCTTAGAAGGCTCACCTATAATATAAACCTAGTTTTTGTTCCTTTCCCTACATTTTGATTATGTAACACTTAGACCTGAATGCAAATATGCAAAAGTATCATTTACTTGTGAATAACGTTTTGAAAAGTATATTTGGCAACAATGTAAAAATCAACAAAGTCTAAGTTACTTTTAGGCAGAAATAAGTAATTAAAATGTGGAAAAGAATAAACTGTAAATTTTCTCTCAATTCAAATTAATCATAAAAGATGATCAATTCATACCCAGAATAAAAAATTTTTGAATTATTTTTAAATTAGAAGATTCAAAATTAATTGTTGAGGTTTTCTGGAGTGGCCAAAGGGAATTTTTAAGAATGACCAGATCTGAAAAGATCTTTAGTCAAGAGACTTCTAGCAAAATTAGAAATAGATTTTATATGAACACATATAAATATAAACAAATGTGATTCACACAAATTCAGAAAAACAAAGAAAATTAAATTCCCTAAGAGTATCTGCATGTAATAAGGCTTCTTCATTATCTAAATTTACTAGGTGTTTTTAGTTCAATTAAATGACTATTAATGATCCTAGGCAAAAATGTCAATGAGCTCAGTTTTATCCACTTCCCCTTTCTTCAGCTCCTCCCTTCCCAATCTTGTCCTTATATCCATCCTCAGAAAAGAACCCAAATTTTCTAAAATTGCTCTGGTACTTTTTGAAAAAAAAGAAAAGAAAAAGTTGAAAATTACCTAGAAGAGAATGGATGGCACCTCTCCCTCTTTCTGCCCAACCTCTGTCTTCCTAATTCCTATGAAGGGCTTAATAATATTTTACCTTTTTCAAGAAATTTGTGTTTAAAAAAGAATTCCTGTGTAGACAGTACGTACAGCTGATGGAACTCTAGGCTTAGCAATAAAGCAGCAAAATCTGGACATACAAATCATATCCACTACTGAATGTGTTCCTGACAAACTATAAAATAGCAGTTTGAACACCCTATTACTCAATCAGAACTACACTCCCACTCCAAGTACAATATAGATTTATATTATGTTTGAGCATATATTTGAAATATAATATAAATATATAGTAGCTCAGAAGTGAAAGCCAAAGCATGATAGCATTAAATTTAAATCAAAGTATGAAGCATTTCTGAAAGCAGAAATGAAACCAAGGTCCTAACAAAACAGGTGTTTTGGGAGTGGGCAGGGAGACATAACCACTTCTCTTGAGGTATCCCACTGACTGTCCACACTAACCTCTCTATCAGCTTCTGTATGTAGCTTTATAAAAAGGCAACTAGTATGGCTAACAGTAATTTGATATAATGTCCATTTACAAATTGATGTTGGATATATAAGAGCCCTTATAAGTGAGCACAGGATATGCAAATGAAATTTCACAAAAGGCCAGGTGCAGTGGTTCACACCTGTAATCCCAGCACTTTGGCAGGCTGAGGTGGGAGGATCACTTGAGGTCAGGAGTTCCAGACAAGCCTGAGCAACACAGTGAGACCCTGTCTCCACAAAAAAATAGAAAAAATAAGCCAGGTGGAGTGGTGTATGCTTGTAATACCAGCCACTTGGGAGGCTGAGGCAGGAGGATTACTTGAAGCCAGGAGTTTGAGGTTGCAGTGAGCTACGATAAGGCCACTTCACTCTAGCCCAGGCGACAACAGAGCAATGCCCTGTCTCCGAAAAAAAAAAAAATTCATAAAGGAGGGAATGCAAATAGCAAAAACAACACTTCAGAAGGCATACTCTTGCTTACTACAATTTAAAACAAGCTCAGGGTAGCAAAATGTTTATAAAATAATATCTAATAATATATGATTGGAGATAAAAAGGGATATGACCACTTATCTTGGTATTATAAAGGAAAAGAACCTTTTCAGAAAATCAAAAAATGTTCTTACCTTTTGATCCAACTTAGTGATTCTAAAGACTTTATTAAACATGCATGACAGAATTTATTAAATGAAGTTTTGCATACAACAAAAACCTGAAAACGTAAATGTTCAACATTCACAGAATGTATTGGTGATAGATAAACATGACATCCACTCTAATGTTCATTAAGACTATACATCTGCTTTGCCAATACAGTAGCCACAAGCCATATGTAGCTATTTAAATAAAACCAAACTAAAAATTCACTTCCTCAGTCATACTAGCCATATTTCCAGTGCTCACTAGCTACGTATGGCTAGTGACTATCATACTGGATAGTGCAGAGAACATTTCCATCACCACAGAAAGTTCTATCAGACTGCACTGATCTATATATCCACGTGGGCCATCCTTTCTCCTCTCCCTACATTCACCCATTTGTCTAGAAACATCTGCTTAACCCTTGATCCTCGGCCTAAGCCTCAACAACTTGCCCTGATTTAACCCAGAAGTTTAGGTATACCTTCCTTGTAGTCTCATTAAACCTTGATAAGTCCAATACAATAATTACACCATATATAATCATACCATTTTTCACATTACAATACTCTAAGTTTTCTAAAGGAGGAAACAACTTTTATGCAACCAGTTTTGAACTATTCTGGCACATATAGGACCTTGATAATTTGTCATATATTAAGAACACTGCTAAAGAGGTGAAAGAATAATGACTACAGTCGAAAAATGTTTATAAGGAAGGTAATGCATACAAAGGAAAACCTGGTTAGGTTGACAGGCTTACAAGCAATTTTTTAAAAAAACCTACTACAAATTGAGTATCCCTTATCCAAAATGTTTGGGAGCATAAGTGTTTCAGATTTTGAATTCTTTCAGATTTTAGAATATTTGCATATACATGACATATCTTGGGGATGGCACCCAAGTCTAAACATGAAATTCATTTATGTGTCATATATGCCTCATATACATAGCCTGAAGGTAATTGTATATAGTATTTTTAATAATTTTGTGCATGAAACAAAGAAAGCAAAGGTGTCACTATCTCAGCCACCCACGTAGGCAATCTGTGGTTGTCTGGCATCATCATCATTCCTGACTGAGCTTATATGTTACCAATAAGCAATCGTTTTCTTACACTTATTCACAACTAACTACTTAACAGTAAACAATATGACATACCATCAATACAGTGAAAAAGTAATGTGTTCAGGGTAACTAAGCAGCACAGTAGCATCATCAGAATACCTGTGTCAGCTTTTAACAGCAACAACAGACAATAGCAAGCTTTCAGTCTCCATGTCATTGTTTAGAAAGTTTCAAATTTTAGAACATTTTAGATTTCTGATTTTTGGATTAGAGATGCTAAATCTGTAATACTTTACATTTTCTCAACACCTAACACATGCAGGCTCACTCACAAAAGGTGCCCTGAGTAAATATTTGTGAAGCAGTTTCTTTAAAAAAAGACAAAATTAGAAATCAAATTAGCTTATTATTGTACTAAAAACACGTTTACATGTTAGATCTCAATATTTTGTTCAACAATAATACATATCATAGGTTTGTAAGATTTTTAAAATTAAACCTCCAATCTCCCACCCAAATAAGGTTTGTTTCCAGTGCATAGAAAATCTGACTGAATCAGACTGAAATAATCCCCAAATGCAGTGCTTTGGCATGCCCATCAATACACTAACTTAACTTCCACATTTACCAAGCATCTACTTATGCAAAGCACCATGAATACAGTGATGAAAAAGACACAATTTCTGCCTTCACAATATTTTTTTTCCAAATAAGAACTTTATTCTGAAAGACAAATCTTTAAACTGAGCTATTGACAACAGATATCCAAAAATGGCAATGAACAGGCTTCATTTATTATCCTTGTTATTCAAATTAATTCAAAAAAACTCCTATTAACCATTTGAAAAAGTATTACAGTATACGACCTGGTTTAAAACAAAAAGTTAATGCCTCATTTAGTTGGCATCCTTGGAAGAGCTGGTGTTCCACATAAATGAATTTTCCAGATAACTCAAGCTTGTCCATTTAAGCACCAACACTTAAACTGTTTGGCATGGAAATCTTTTTCTAAAAAACAGTGCAAATCTTTTAACTTTTAAAAACAGACTCTGTTGAACATTATTCTGACTAATAATTATCGTGTTGTACAACCCTCAAGCCCCTAAACTAAACATTCCCAGGGTGTCTTTTAAAAAGTTGCTGGCTTTGAGGAATTTTTCTTCTGAAGCCTGATTTTTGGTGTCAGGTGTCAATCTTTGCTGCTATCAGTGTCAACAGACTCTTGCAGCCTCCCACCTCAAGTCAAATTTGTGGCTACTTGGAAAACAAGCTTGTCAGAATTTGCCTAACACAGGTTTTGAGAGGATCTCCAAATCCATTTCGGCTGCTTAGAGACTTCTCTGCTTTTTCCTGGATCTGTTAAGAGTGTGCAGTTATAAGTCCCCAATCAAGCTTTGGATAAATGAGTCAGGGCTATACCTTGATGCCTTCACACTGTTTACATATTTAAAGCTGATGGTCAGAGATAATTTCATTTACCTATTCACTCACTCAACAAATATTTATTAAGTACCTACTATAAGCTGGGCTCCAATACTATGGAAAATAAAAAACGAAAAAGATTGCTAGTTTTGAACATATTTTAAAACAGAAAACTTATTCTGTCTTTAAAAAAAGAAAAGTAGTCTTTTTTTAAGTCTGTTCAATGAAATTACAAAACCATCTAAAATTTTTATAATTGCTGTACCTTTAGGCTTAGGAACTACAAATTCCTAAAGAAAGCATTTCATTTAACCAAATACTTACTTTATAGAGCTCTGAATAAGATTCCAAGGCTTTCTGTCTACAAATTCCCATCTAGCCCTAAAGAAATCAGTGTTAACATATGCTTTATCACTAAATGATATGCGTATTCTTGATGATGATAAATCTATCTATCTCAGCATCCTGGCAATTCTACCTTCATCATAATGTTCATCAGAGAAAGTGTTAATTTAGGAAAATTTCTGCCCAAAGTGTAAGAAGTTCCTGTATACTTCACTTTGGGGTTTAGAATTTTTTTAACAGCTTTAAAGGTTGTTAGAAAAATGTGGTGTAACTCTACAATATTTGCTTTATCTGCCACAATCATATCTTTTAAATTCCATTACCCATTTAAACCTAAGGCTAGAAAATGAGTCAAGAACGAGTAGAGCTTAAAATTGGTCTCTGTGGATTAATTAAGACATCAGGTAAAACCCCTGGCATCAGCCTTCTTTTAATCCCTTGGAATCTTCCTTCTCATTCACTTTCTCCTCAGGGAGCACAAAAACTTTATTGGTATTTTATGATTTTATAAATGATCAGTGATTGCCTTTATTATTTAGACAAAACTGGAAATGGGTTATTAGTCAGATGTCTGCCGGTCTAAGGAAGTAAAATAATATTTAGAAGTGAAAAAAGTTACTATCATTAAAAAGCTTTAATTACTAGTAATAAAAACCTCTTTCAGCAGTGCAGTAATATTCCTTCAACACTAATTCTGGAACCTGAAAATGCTTTAAGCAATACTAAAAAGGAAGAAAGGAAGATCACAGATCTAACCTGCAAAATAAATAACAAAGTAATATTATTTTAAATACCACTCAATATTGTGGTAATTTTTACAAGTCTGCAATGACCTCATTAGCATACCACTTCAGACTGTGAAAGAAGTCTTGAGTTTAAATAAAAAAGATTCAAAGAGAAACCCAAATATAGGCTCTTGCTCTCTACCAACACTTTAGGCAAAGAAGCAAATGAGAAATATCTACTGGACACCTATTAAAAGCAAAATCTCTACTAAGTGTTGTACCTGTTAAAAAAAAAATACAGACCTTGCTCAAGATACAATATAAAGGGAGAGAGAAAATATACTCCCATAAAAGTTAATATATTAACAGGAAAAATATATTTGATTTAAAAAGTGATCATGAACACGTAACTTCTGGCAGCAGAAAGTGAGGGCACTCAGTTCAGATGTAAACAAAATTCTTTTTGCCTCCCCGTTTTAAGTCTGGCAATCAAAATTAGTCAGAACTAAGGAGCTGGGCCAACGGCATCACCACAGAACACATAAATTCTCATGAGCAAATGGTACTGGGCCATTCAAAACAAAGTCTTCCCGTGAGTGCTCATCAGTAGTTTCTCCCCTAAAATCTCCTTAGCAAAAACAAGACTGTTTCCTCGTTGTGAACTTTGCAGACTTGTTCCTCTGATCCCACGTAAGGCCCATTCACAGAAACGAAGGAGTCGGGGGAAAGACAGCAACGGGGCATCTAGGCCTATTGTTCAGAAAGAGCCGCAGGACCATGCGATCACCGCGGGGCGCTCGGGAGCTGGGGGAGAGGCGCGAACCCCGCTCAGGTATGGGCGGGAGGGGGGCACAGGTAGGTCGGAAGGCGGGGTGAACAGGTGTGCTCGGGGGTCACACCTAAGGAAGGGGGACCCAACTTCCAGACGGAAAATGCGAGGAGGAAAATCATTCCTGCGGTTTCAACTGCTGGGCACGGAGGGTCACGGGCCTGGAGTGGGTCTGAAGGGATCCCAGAGCCCACTGGGGTGGGGTTCTGGGGAGACCCGGGGGCTGAGGGTGGACAACTGCGAACCTTAAAAGGCTCTCGAATGGAGGAGCCAGCCTAGAAATCCCCAAACAATGGACAATGCTAGGGCGGGGGGGGGTGTCGCAGAGGTGAAGCTGGATGGGCAGAGGGAAACAAAAGACAGAAGCCCCCAAGTGTGGGCCGCCGGTGGTGGCGATTACCTGTGAGAGCTGCCGGGGATTGGGGCAGCCGAAGAGCGCGGAGCTGGAGCTGAAGCTGATGGCTCCTCGGCGGCTGAGGACGTGCTGGGGGACCGGCCTGTCCAGGGGCAGCACCGGCAGCTGGTAGCATACTTCCATTGAATACGCCCGCCCTGCCTCCGCGCGGCGCCCGCCCTGCCGCGGCCGCCGGCCCCTGCGCTGGGAGGGGGCCGCGGCTCGGGGGCACCGGGCCGAGGCGGGGGCAGGGCGGGCGGCCGGCGACCCCGGGCCGGGAAGCCGCGCTCACGCCTCCTCCACCCCAGCCCTCCGTCCGGGCTGCCGGTGGGAAGGCGCTGCGGCGCCAATGACGAGGACCGGCGCGCGCCCGACTCCGGGCGAGGGGGCACGGGGTGCAAGCGGGGGCAGCAAAGGCAAAGTCGGAGCGGGAACCCGCGGTCCCAGGTCTCCTCGGCCGAGAGGAGAGGGTCCGGGGGACAGCAGAGCACGAGTGGAGCAAGGACGGAGCAACGCAGTGCAAGAAAAGACGACTGGAACCAGCGGCCAGCCCAGGGCGCGCGGGGATCGGGACCAGCGACCAGCTCGGGCCGCCACAGCCGCCGCCGCCGCGGGAGTCCTGCCCCTCCCCTCCCCTGGAGCCTGACTTCACTCCGCCGCCGGCGCGAGCCCGGCGTAATTCACACTTTGCAGCCGCGGACCTTGCGCCAACCACGGCCGCCGCCAGCGTGACGTCACGACGCCGCGCCGCAGGCCCGGCGCCCCGCGCCGCCGCAGCGCCCAGGGAGACGGGCTAGCGGCGGATGGCGTGAGTAGCCTTCATCCTGTTCCGCACCTCAGCGCGCAGTCCCGGTCCCCTCCCGCCACACACCTTCCGCCTCCCCAATCTCGTCCTGCAGCCCCCACCTCTGTCCGCAGCTCCCTCCCTGACCGCCCCGCAACCCAAGGCGCGTGCGCACGCGGCCCCATGGTTTAGGAGCATCCCCCTCAGCGCTAAACTTTAGGTTCGAGCGCGCTGAGGGTGTGAGGTCAGCTCAGCCCCAGCGACAGGCACCATTCCGGCCTGCCGAACCCAGAAACCCAAAGCGCCCGGCACACTTGCCGCGCTCAGGCCTGACTGCGGGGTCAGCGCCGGCTTTGCCTTCTTGAATTCCCATTGTGGGGCTCCGCTCCGGACCGCTGCGGCAGTGACGTCAGCGCACCGCGCGGCCCCAGCCTTCCCTTACGTCACTGCCCGTCCCTTGGCGGGGCCGGGCTCGAGCGCTCCCCGGGCAGGTGCGGCCCCGGGGCCAGACCGAGCCAGAGGGGCGGAGAGGGGAGCCGAGCGTTCGGGAGTGAGCAGGGGGCCTGGGGGTGGAGGAAAAAAACCAAGACCGAGCATAGTCAGAGTATGCAGTGAAAAAAGTGGTGAAGGATGATATTGAGAAGACAAAGGGGAAAAAGGAGACTGCTTGCCCTTCTACAAAAAGCAGTTTTTGTCGGCTTTTGATTTTTAGAAAGCAGAAGAATGTAGAGTTCTTGACCTGTTTTGTAAACTAGATATGTAATCTGTGTTGGTTTTGTCATATTTCTCCCCAAACTATCAATGCTTTTCAGCACCAACTGATTGTTTCCAATGCATTCCAGCTTCTGGGACTTCAGCCTGAACAAGCTTTCCCCTGCTGGCAAAATTGATGATTTGGCTCAGTTCTCAAGGCACCCACCCTTCCACTTATTTGGGATGACTGGCCACCGGCAAGGTGGCAGGCCTTTGAAAGTACCACACAGCCTCTACCGATGATGAGATCAGGTACCAAATGCACATGATGCGATAAATGAGCAAATGCCTGCAAGACCTCCCATGGCATCTGTTTCTTTTATATTGTTAAAACTTTATAGTACCTCTGTGGGTATTTTTCTACTTGTCTGCTCTCCACTATTAAAAGAAATAGAATCCCCACTGTGGTCTTGCGGATTTTTGTCTTCACAAGATGGCACACTTCCCTTTAGTTCAACAATTGATCGAACTCATCTTTCAAATCTTAATTATTCCCTCATCATGTAGTAGATGTATTGAGCATCTCCTGTGTGGTTGGGCTTATGCTGAGCACTTTATCTTATTTTATCACATTACTTCTCACAAAAACCTTATGAGGGAATTATTAATATTAATATCTCAATTGAAAGTGGGCTCATGGAAACAAACTTGCCCTAGACCTTACACAGATAAGTGGCAAGAACTAACCTCAAGTAATGTTTGAATTCTGTGTATATCTAACCACCCAGAAGGTGATACTGATGTGACAGTATGTGTCAGATAAATCACTATGTCACAGTTAATAACATCCAAGAGACCCAGGTTGACTAAATCATTTAATGAGACTTAGCACTAAGTAGGTAATTAGACAATGCATCGCCCTTAAGTGTAGTAGGTTACTACTATGCACCTACTGTGAGCCAAGAACCATAATAGGTTTGCTACATGCAATGTTTAATTTCACCCAACACAATAGCCACACAAGTCAGGGTAATTTTATCCCAATTCTACAGATGAGGAATCAGCTTCCAAGACCATAAGTCATTTGCCCCAATGAACTCTGTGGTCTGTGATTTCAGAGCTGTGCATTTTCTACCATACCATGAAGTATGTTAAGACCAGAGCTTCAGCTGCATATGGTGTTCTTTATTGTGTTGGAGAGTGTATTAGTCAGGGTTCTCCAGAGAAACAAAACCCATAGGATATATATAGAGAGAGACAGAGTTATTTTAAGGAATTGGCTCACACAATTATGGGGGCTCATAAGTCTGAAATGAGCAGGGCAGACCAACAATCTGAAAATTCAAACAGGGTTTCTATGTTGGAGTCTTGAGTCAGAACTGAGCCTTAGGAAACCTCAGTCTTTTCTCTTAATGCCTTCAATGACGAGATGAGGCCCACCCACTTTATAGAGGGCAGTCTGTGTAAAGGCAATAGATTATACATGTTCATCACAAGTCGGGTGCGGTGACATGCACCTGTAGTCCCAAATAATTGGGAGACTGAAACAGGAGGATTGCTTGAGGCAGCAGTGCACTTTAATTGTGCCTGCACTCCAGCCTGGGCAGTATAGCAAGACCCTGTCTCAAAAAAAAAAATGTTAAATCCACAAATATCTTCACAGGAACATCCAAACAACTGGACATAGTACCCCAGCCAAGCTAAGTTGATAGAAAAAATTAACTATCACAGGGAACAAACTTTAAACATAAATAGTGGGGGAAATGCTGTTTCAGCAACAAAAAAAACAAGTACTTGAAATAAACTTTAAGAACTTTAAGATTCATGTAAAGGAAACTTTTATGGGAGAAATAGAAAAGTAGACTTGGATATTTAGAAGAATAGAATGTCCTTCTTTGCATAGGAAGACTTAAACTACTAAAACAATATCAATTCACCCTAAATTAATGTACACATTTAATATGACCTCAGTAAAGTCAAACATTTTTTAACAAGGTAAGCTGATTCTAAGATCATATGAAAAAAATATATGAGGTTAGCTAGGAAAATTATGGGAACAAAAAATACCAAAAGATGAATACCTCTCATAGAAGTAGAACCACTTCAAGTGATAAAAAATAAATGATTTATTTTAGGGATTAGACTTCACCGAATTGAGAGAAGCTGGAGAAGTCAAGGTCAGGAAAGAATATTTACAGAATCTTAGAAGAGCCACTACACAAGGACTGCAATGGGGAACTGGTAATGGGGTCTATAAAAGACTGTTGCCTCAGTGTCTAATATTGGGCCTGAAGTCACTATATGTCACCATTGCAGGCAGATGGGAAGAAAAGTTGGATGCATAGTGGGAGGAAGCTTAAACAAATTGGAGCATAAGAGGAGAAACTGGAACCTCTGTCTTTGTGCTACTGCATCTAACCACAATGACACATGGCCTGCAGAAGAAGCTGGCGCCTTTAGCCAAGGAACTGTGCCTGTGCCTAGCCCAGGATACAGAGAAGCTGGAGAAACTAGGCCCTGCCACTGCCCCTTGGCAATTAGGTGAGTTAGCAGATCAGTGAGTGTATGCACTAGTTGCAATGGTGCCTAGGACCCTCCATGGACCTTCCAAGGGTAATAATTGGTGCATTACTTCCACTTTTCAAATCTTTTGCAGATCTCTATTATGGCCAACCAAAACCATTACAATAAAGAGAAGAGAATTCTGGAAAATATAGTCCAGCTTAGCTAAGTTTATAATACAAAACCATTTCAGACCTATTCTTTTCACCTTGACATTCATGGATAATTCTTTTAATCATATTTAATTTTCAAATAAAGACCATAGCAGAATCAGCCTTCTGCCCATATAATGCAACTATCTCTCATACAACCAAAATCAGCTTATTCCCTCACCAAAAGAGGATATGCAGCCTTCTTTGAGTAATGTTCATTCTTGATGAGTCACAGTGCCCTTTTGATATTCTGTAATTTAAATACTAAAATATAAGGTTCCCCACTATTAGCACATCTTAAAAGATTGAGACAGGAAAAATAATTGGTTAATATATACACAAATATATTGCTATCAAAATGAGGGGAAAATGCTCATAACTATTACAGTTCTTGAACTGCAACCGGTAACATGATCATAGCTACTATAGACAGTCCTAATTTACAATGGTTCAACTTATAATTTTTTAACTTTACAATGGGTTTATTGGGATAAAAGACCCAATATTTTTGACAATGGGTTTATCAGGACGTAACCCCATCATAAGATGAAGAGCATCTGTATTTATAACTACCTTCTATTCCATTACCCATTTCATATTCTCTCTGCCTTCAGCAAGCGTCTCAGCTGGTGGTGGTTCTTTGCCTTTTGGGGCGAACTAAACCTTTGTTCCTGAAGCATCTGGGCCATTAGAGTTTCTACTTCTATTGGATTGTTGTAGTTTTCTATTAACTCATGTCACAGAGTGCTAAATAGTACCAAGTCTATCCCCAAAGAATCTCCCTTCTCCCATCGTGCAGCCGCAACTCAAATTCTGCTTGATAGTCAGGATTAATCCCTCCAGATAGTGCAGTAATCCCCTTCTTTGCATGTTGATTAAATAGCACAAGGAGCCCAAAATGACCAAGTGGCGGTCTCAACTTCCAGTTTAATTGAATTCTTGCTGGTGTACCCTGGTGGGAGCATTCTTCTTTGGGAGAGGCCAAAAGTTGCAGGGATGGGAAGCAAAAATTTGAATATGTTTCACTAGGAGTAAAAGTGAAGATCCACTCCCAAGCCCACCTCTTGATTCCTGGACCATGGCTATATCTTGGTCACCGATGTAGAGCATATACCAAAACTTACAGAACATAATCTAGCCTCACAAGGTGTTGCCAGTCATCCAGATGGCATGATTATTGAATCTTGAAAAGGCCATCCAATGCTACTACATGGATCAATTTTGAAAACATGCTAAGTAAAAGAAGCCAGACACAAAAGGTCACATATTATATGATTTGATATATATGAACTATCCAGTGTAGGCAAACCATAGAGACAGAAGGCCAATTAGTGGTCGACAAGAGCTGGGGAGTGACTGGTTAATATGCATTGAGTTTCATTTTGGGGTGATGAAAGAATTCTGCAACTAGATTGTGGTGATGGTAGCATAACATTGTGAATGTACTTAATTCCACTGAATTGTATACTTTAAAATGGTAAACTTTATGTAATTTGTATTTTACCACAACAAAAAGAAAAAGGCCATTCTATCATCCTCTTAGGCCAGCTACTTCAGGGTAATGGGCAACATAATAAGACCAGTGAATTCTTATTATGAGCATAAAACCATTGCTGCCTTTATTTGCTGTAAAATGAATTTCTTGCCTAAAAAAGAATGCTGTATGGAATATCATGAGGGTAACTAAAGCATTTTGTAAGTCCATGGATGGTGGCTTTGACAGAAGCATTGTAGGCAAAGAAGGAAATTCATCTCCAGAAAATCTATTAAATGAGAAAAAAGTGTTGCCTCTTAGTGGCCTAACGTAATATACCTGATGACTGCCTGATACCTCCAGGGAATAGAGGGTTAGCTTTGGTCTCTGCTCTTGGCAAGTTGGGCACTCAGCAATAGCTATAGTGAAATTGGCCTTGTTGAGTGAAAATCCAAGCTACCGAGCCCACGTCCAGTCTTTATCCTGCCACCATGGCCACTTTGTTCATGAGTCCATTGGGCAAGGACAGGGATAGATGGATGAACAGGCTGACTGATATCCACAAATGAGATCATATCATCCATTTGATTATTATGATCATCCTCTAATGAGGTTCCTCTTAGGTGAATATCACATAAGACACAAATACCTTCACACTATATGCCCATTCAATCTATCCACATATTTCCCTCCCCCAGACCTCCTTGTTACCAGTTTTTTAATCATGTTCCTTTCAAGTTCCAAACCATCTATCCAAAGAGTCACATACTGACCATGAATCAGTAGATCCAGACATCTAGCTGTCTCTCATTTCAGACAAAATAAACAACCAGGTGCACTTCTCCTAGTTCTGCCAACTGGGAGTATTTCCCTTCACCACCTCCAGGACCACCCCAGAGAGGGACCATAATGTTGCAGCAATCTACTTTCTGCACCATAAAATGCAGAACTATCTGTAAGTCAGTCCCAAATATTTTTCTCAACAGGTCATAGGGGGCCTGTTGCCTTAGATATCTTCTGGCCCCAACATTTCTGCTGAGAAATTGGCTAATAATCTTTTTGAGGATCCCATGTATATGATGAGTTATTTTTCTCTTGTTGCTTTCGAATTTTCTCTCTTTTTTTTTTTCAACAGTTTGATTATAATGTATGTTGGTGTGGGCCTCTTTGGGTTCATCATACGTGGATTTGGTTGATCTTAGATTTATAGATTCATGATTTCCACAAATTTACAGTGTTCTGCCATTATTTCTTCAAATTATCTCCGCTTCTTTCTCCCTCTCTTCTTCTGTAAATCTCATAATACGTGTATTTGGTCTACTTGATGGTGTCACATAAGTCCTTTTGGCTCTGTTCACTTTTCTTTATTCTTTTTTGTTTCTGTTCCTCAGACCTGATTATTTCAGATGTCCTATATTCAAGATCACTGTTTTGTTTTTTTTTTTTTCTTCTGCCTGCTCAGGTCTATGGAACTGCTGTAGTAAATTTTTTAATTTGGTTATTGTATTTTTAAGATTTAGAATTTCTGTTTGGTTCCATTTTATTAATATAATTTTTATCTCTTTGTTGATGTTTTAATTTTTTAATATATTATTTTCCTGATTCCCTTTGGTTCTTTGTCCATGTTTTCCTTTAGCTCTTTGAGCATATTTAAGGCAGTTGTTTTAAAGTCTTCATCTAGTAAGTCTGGTGTCTGTTTCTTCAGGGACACCTTATGCCACTTTATTTTCTTCTTAGAATGGGCCATGTTTTCATGTGTTTTTTTTTTTATATGGCTTGTGGGTTTTTTGTTGTTGTTGTTCTTGAAAATTAGGCATTTGAGAAAACAGACACCTCTTCCAGTCTTTGTAGATTGGCCTTGTGGCCAAGGAAGTTCTTCACAAGTTAGCTGGACCTTGATTATGAGTCTTGAGATCCTCCCAAGAAGAAAACTTACGGTCTAATGAGGTCTATTATGAGCATGCATCATGCCAGAGCGTGTGTGGCTTTTTAAATTTCCCTGTGTGCACAGCTGCTTTAAATGTCTTAATTTACAAACGAGTATCTCCTTGAGGCCTTCTATGGTCTATTGTATATCTCTACCCATAATATCTTACCCCAGGTGTCTATGGGCTAGTCTCCCCATAACTTTCCTGCAGCCCCACTGCTTCTTCCTGCTTGAGATCCTAGCTAGGCAAAACAGAGACCAATCCTTCAGGCATTCCCTAGAATGATATAGAACATTGAAAATAAAAATCTGCTCTGTTCCCTCTAATTCATAGTTTTATTTTGTTTTGTTTTTATATTGTCTTTGTCTGGCTTTGATATCAGGGCAAGATTTGCTTCTTAAAATGAGCTGGGAAGTTTTCCTTATGCTTATATTTTCTGAAAGCATGTGTGTGCAAGTCGTATTTTTTCTTCCATAAATGTATGATAGGATTCACCAGTGAAACTATCTGGACCTGGACTTTTCATTGTGGGAAGATTTTAAATGACTAATTCAATTTCTTTACCTGATAACTCTTATAAACTAAGGTCTATATATACCATAAAAATAATCCCCAAAGTATTATATATCCCCAAAATGTTAGAATTGGTAGGTTTGTGGTTTTTCCTTTTCTTTTAAAATGTTTTCTTAATTCTATTTGCCAAATTTTCTAAGATAACCCTATATTATTTTATATTAAAAAGTTATTTGTTAAATATATTAACTGTGAGTAAAAATAAAATGTTTATAATGTGATGATAAACATATAATGAAATAAAAGGGCAATTGAAAGAAAATTTCCCCTGAGGGTTGGTTTCCCCACACTATTTAGTACACTAATCCACAAGTACTTCCATGGTAATACACTAATGAATAATCAGAGGGCTTCTAGCTAAACACAGCAGATTGTATACAAGTATTCATTTTTGTTTCCTTCCCAAACTCTACCAAATGACACTGAAAGAAGAAAATAAGGTACAAATCCAGAAGAACAAAAAGAAAAGGAGGGGAAATGAAAACTGACAAGAATTTCATTTTTTGGAAACTGAAGCTTGATGAACACATATGTATATTAGCAAAACAAAAAGCTAAAGCCTAACCTTACAAGTGAGGATGGCTACATCCAACCAATTCTTGCTGCAGAGACCCAAGAAAATCTCAGAAATTAGAGTCCCCACCATTGTCTTGGAAGACAATGCAAGTGGGCTGTATAAGAGAAGGATCCACTGAAGTTCTTTTTAAGAAGTCATTAGAACCTCAGATCTTTTCCCTAACCTCTTCACCTCAGCAGAAAATTGGATGGATTGCACCAAACAAGCTCTGGACTTGGGTTCACCAGCAGAGCTGAGGGTGAGGTTAGAGTACCACACAAAAAGCAGTTGAGTCTGCATACTTGTTGACAGCCAAGTTTATATCCTCCCAGTAAGAGTTGGAAGAATCCTTTTTCAGAAAAGTGAAACTGCTCAAGGCAAAAGTTTTATAGGTGCTATTTGTTGGGAGTCCTCTAACCAAAGAAGCAGGTTCACGCATAATTCTAACGTAAACCCTTCCCATGCACGTAGAGCTTGTAAACAGTAGATCAGCATCTCATTCTTAACCATGAAAGAACAATTAAGCATTATCAGAACTTGAAAAAAATCCCATAACATGAGCAATGATAGAAATGAACAGAAAAAAAGAAACATGGGGAAACAAACAATACAGAGAACCCCCTTCCAAAAACCAATAATATTCTTAGAGGGATGAGAAGTTATACAGGACAAATACAGGATGATATTTTTAAAAGAAACAAAATAGTTCTTTTAAATTAGAAGTATAATAGCAAAAATTAAATATTTAATGAATGGGTTAGAAAATGAAATTAAAGATATCTTCCCAAAAGCAAAAGGAAAAATTAAAGATACAGATAATGTGAGAAAAAATATTAAAGTCCCAGTCCAAAAGGCTTAACATCCAAATAAGAATGATTTCAGAAAGAGAAATTATTTCTTCCCTACAAATGAGAAAATAATTTAAGGCAATTATTTAAGAAAATTCAGCATAACTGAAGGGCACAGGTTTCCAGATAGAGATAATCAAGTCTGTGCCTGGAATAACAGAGGAAGATCTGTTAGGTATATCACTGTGAACTTTCAGAATAATGAGGACAAAATAAGAACCTAAAATCTTCCAGAGAATAAAAATAAAAACAGATCACATACAAAGGACCATGGATCAGAATGGCAAAGGCTATCTCAATACCAAATTAGGAGCTATGAAATAACTCAATGAATAAAGTCTTCAACATTCTGAAGGAAGATGATTTCCCATCTAGGAATCTGTATAACTGGCCATACTATCAATTTAGTGTGAGAGCAGAGTAAAGATTTTTTTTCTAGGCCGGGCACGGTGGCTCATGCCTGTAATCCTAGCACTCTAGGAGGCCGAGGCGGGTGGATCGCTCGAGGTCAGGAGTTCGAGACCAGCCTGAGCAAGAGTGAGACTCTGTCTCTACTAAAAATAGAAAGAAATTATCTAGCCAACTAAAAAAATATAGAGAGAGAAAAAATTAGCTGGGCATGGTGGTGCATGCCTGTAGTCCCAGCTACTCGGGAGGCTGAGGCAGTAGGATCGCCTGAGCCCAGGAGTTTGAGGCTGCTGTGAGCTAGGCTGATGCCACGGCACTCACTCTAGCCCGGGCAACAAAGCGAGACTCTGTCTCAAAAAAAAAAAAAAAAAGATTTTTTTTCAGACATTGAAGAACTCAAGTATTAGCTCCCATTACACCTTTTCTCAGGAAGTGATTAGATGATGTCCTCTGGAAAGAAGAGGTGGGATACCAAGAAAGGAAAATATTAGGATCAAGCAAACAGGAGCTTCGACACAGGAACAAGGTAAAGGGAGTCCGCACAATGGTAGTGCCTGGGTTGCAGCTACTGAGAGAACCTAGGGAGCAACAAGGCCATACAAGAGCTGGAGGGTGGGAGCTCTGAAATAGATAACCTGAGATGGCTGAACATACGAGGGAAGCTCTGAAAGAGAGTTTGGGAATAAATTTATTATTACTACATAGAAAATTAAGCCAAAAAATTCAATTAACACCAAGAAAAACAAGTTGTGTAAAAGAAAATAAATTTAATTATCATACATTATATGGTTATTCTATAAATAATGGTTACATATTCATAATAATATAATCACTGAATATTGATTTAACAAAACTGTGATGTTATAGCTAACTATATTGAGAGGTGGAAGAGGGTGAAAAGTATGTGTTTGGCCAGGCACAGTGCCCCATGCCTGTAATCCTAGCACTTTGGGAAGCTGAGGTGGGAGGATTGCTTGAGGCCAGGAGTTCGAGACCAGCCTGAGCAACAGTGAGACTCCATGTTTATGAAAAATAGAAAAATTAGCCGGGCATAGCATGTCCCTGTAGTCCTAGCTACTCTGGAGGCTGAAGCAGGAGGGTCGCTTGAGCCCAGCAGTCTGAGGTTGCTGTGAGTCATGATTAAGCCACTGCACTCTAGCTGGGGTGACAGAGTGAGACTCTGTCTCAAAAAATAAAAACAAACAAACAAAAAGCATGTGTTTGCTTGGGTAGTATTACAGAGCTGAATTTTCATCTTCCACAGTATACTATCAATAAATAATATTGAAAATTGAGATGTGATTTAAAAATATGGAGCTAGATATTTGTAAGAAACAACTAAAAGCAGTGAACATTATTGCCTCAGCAGAGCAAAAATTGGTAGAGTATAGCCATGGGACAGGAAGCTGCTAGGTTTATTATAACATAGTAGAACAACTGAACTCTAACAGCTACATGCATTATTCTTTTCATTCAACAAATAAAAATAATATATTGAGTTGTGTCCCCTACAAGATTTGTTGAAGTCCTAACTCCTGGTACCTGGCACCTTATTTGAATCTTTGCAGATGTAATCAAGTTAAGATGAGGTCATACAGGATTAGAGTAGGCCCTATACCCAATGACTGGTGTCCTTATAAGAAGAGGGAGATTTGCAGGCAGTTCTACACACAGGGAAGAAAGCCAGGTGAAGACAGAGACAAAGATTGGAGTGATACCCATACAAACCCAGGAACACCAAGAAGTGCCAGCAACCACCAGAATCTAGGAGTGAGGCATGAAACAGATGCTCTTCTAGAGCATTCAGAGGGAGCATGGCCCTGTCAACACCTCCATTTTGGACTTTGAGCCTCCAGAACTGTGAGAGAATGCATTTCTGTTCATCCACCCAGTTTATGTTCATTTGTTATGGTAGCCCTAGGAAACTAATACAATCATGTTCCTCAATTCTGTGTATCTGAATTGGAGCAGGGAAGGTTTCACAAAGGGTCGATTCTTCTAAATTTATTGCGCTACACTTGAGGTTAAACAACACAACTAATCAAGTTAGTTGTTTTTCAGGGCACAGTAAAAAACCATCTGTTTTTTAGTTAAGGGATGTGGAATCACAAATTTTAGTGTCTAGTCATAATTATTGAAGTGAATGCCTGTATGAAATTTACTTTCTGTTTTTAAAAACACTCTTCTCTCCTGCTATCTCTGAAGAAGAACAGTTATAAAGAACAAGGAGCCCTTCTCCTCACACCCCACACAGTAATAACATAAAATGTTGAACGGAACAAATCTTACTCAGAACAGCAAAATCTTTTACAATACACCTGAAAGTTGATTACTAAACAAGTTTTCCACTAACAAATATCTCTGAACTTAACTATCATTTTTATATGAAGTAGTAACAAAATTAAAGAGAGCACCTATATTATTTATATTATCTATACTCTTGATTCCAGTGCCCTGTCTTAAGGTCAAATATCTGCTTAAAAGTAGCCCAAATAATGAAATATTTAAGATCTTAAGGCAATTGGTAATAGGGTATTATGGGTTGAATTATGGCTGCTCCACCACCCCTCCAAAAATGTATATATGTTGAGGTCCTAACCCCTATTTCCTCCGAAGGTGACATTCTTTGGAAATAGGGTCATTGCAGATGTAATTAGTTAAATTAAGATGAGGCCATGCTGGGTAGGATGGTCTAGCCCCTAATGCAGATGTCCTCATAAAAAGACAGTGATGTGAAGGCACAGACACAGGGAGAATGACATGTGAAGGTGAAAGCAGAGATTGATGCATCTACAAGCCAAGGAATGCCAAGTATTTTCCACTGTCACCAGAAACTAGGAGAGGCATGGAACAGATTCTCCCTCAGGAGCACTGGAAGGAACTAACCCTGTTGATGCCTCGATTTCAGATATCTGGTCTCCAGAACTGTGAGAGAATAAATTTCTATTGTTTTAAGCCACCCAATTTGTCGTACTTTGTTACAGAAGCCCTAGGAAACTAAAACACAGGATTTTATCAAAATTACAATACTGGGGCAGAGGGAAAAGTCTTTACAATTTTTGTCAATTCCAGTTTTTTCATTCACTTGTTTATGCACCAAATATTTGCTGAGTGAACTGTCTTGTGTTAGGCACTCTGCTAGGCACTGGAGGTAAAATAAGGCAGAGATTGGTCCCTGCCTTAATGAAGTTAAAATTCTAATGGAGGAGAATAGAAATAAACACTCTCCTCTAATGGAGGAGAGTAGAAGTAAACACATAAATACATAAATGCATCGCTTAACTATGGGGATACATTCTGAGAAATGTGTTTTTAGATGATTTTGTTGTGCAAACATCATAAAGTGTACTTACACTAACCCAGAGGGTGTAGCCTACCACACGCCTAGGTTATATTGTATAGCTTATTGCTGCTAGGCTACAAACTTGTACAGCATGTTACTGTACTGAATACTGTAGGTAATTGTAACACTATGGTAGATATTTATGTGTCTAAACATTAAAAAACATAGAAATGGTACAGTAAAAATACAGTATAAGAGACAAAAAAATGGTACATCTATATACAGCTTTTACCATGAATGGAGCTTGCAAGACTGAAGTTGCTCTGGGTGAATCAGTGAGTGGTGAGTGAACGTGAAAGCCTAGAACATTGTTGTACACTACTGTAGATTTTATAAACACTGTATGCTTAGGCTACACTAAAGTTACAAATAACTATTTTTCTTTCTTTAATAATGAATTAAACTTACTGTAGCTTTTTTACTTTATAAACTTTTTAATTTTTTAAATTTTTTACTTTTTTATAACAACATGTAAGCTTAAAACACAAACACATTATGCAGCTGAATAGAAATATTTTCTTTATCCTTATTCTATAAGCTTTTTTATTTTCTTAATTTAGAAATATTAAGGGGGTACAAATTTTTTTGTTGCATGGATACATTTTATAATGCTTAAGTTGAGGATTTTAGTGTGCCCATAACCAGAATCATGTTCATTGCACCTGATAGGTAGGTTTTTACCCCTCTCCTCCTCTCTCTTCCCCCTTCTTGATTTCCAGTGACCTTTACATATTTTTGTGCCTGTGTGTGCCCATTAATTAGCTCCCAGTTATTAGGGAGTACATGTGGTGTTTATTCCTGAGATACTTCACTTAGGATAATGCTCTCCAGTTCCATGCAAGTTGCTGCAAAAGACATTATTTCATTCCTTTTTATGGCTGAGTAATACTCCATGGTGTGTGTGTGCATATTTATATATATATACATATATATATACATATTTTTTATATATCACATTTTCTTAATCCACTCATGAATTGATGGGCACTTAGGTTGATTCCACATCTTTGAGATTGTGAATTGTGCTGCAGTAAACCTTCAAGTGCAGGGGTCTTTTTGATAAAATGACCTTTGGGTAGATACCCAGTAGTGGGATTTCTGGGTCCCCTAAACTTCTTTAGATTAGAAACTCAAAGGAGTTTCTGAATAAACCAGTCAATATCCATTTGGACATCTGATTCTCAGCTCAGGAACAAAACATTAAAATAACTCTAAAGTTGAGGGCTAAAAATAAAATTATTCTTGAAAAATGAATTCAGAATGAATTTATTTTTAGGAAAGCAACCTATGTAACATAAAAATTTTACAAGATGTAGCAAAATAAGTTATATTTATTGCATATATTAGCAGTATCATTAAATTTTTAAATGCTACTAAAATAATTATTTTACTTACAGTATTTAGGGATCTCAAAATTGTCCAAGATTTAGAAAAAGTTCACAATTCTTAGAGTAAAAGAAGTCTGCATTCAAAATTCAGTTAAGTTTAAAGTGAAATTTATTAATTTGGGAAGAAGTAAATATAGTTACTTTAGAAAATACAGTGATTAAGTATGCAAGGTCAAAGCTTTAAAAAATTTTCCCAGGACAAACAACCCAGTTCAAAAATGGACAAAGAACTTAAGGACGTTTCTCCAAAGAAGATTCAAGTGACCAAGAAGCACATGAAAAGATGTGGAACATCCTTAGGCATTAGGGCTATGCAAATCAAAACCATGAGATACCACTTCACACCCATTAGGATGGTTATTATAAAAAACAATGACAATTACAACAACAGACAATAACAACTGTTGGTGAGGATATGGAGATATTAGAATCCTTGTACACTGCTGGTGTAAATGTAAAATGGTGCAGCAGATGTGGAAAACAGCTTGGCAGTTTCTCAAAAACTTGTAGATAGAATTACCACATGATCCATCAATTCCATTCCAAGGTATAAGGCCAAAAGATCTGAAAGTAAAAATTCAACTAGATACTTGTACACCAATATCCATAGAATATTCACATTCATGCAAGCATTATTCACAATAGGCAAAAGGTGGAAATAACCCAAATGTCCATTAACACTGTGGTCCCCAACCCCTGGGACATGGACCAGTACCTGTCCATGGCCTGTCAGAAGCCGGGCTGCACAGCAGGAGGTGAACAGCAGGTGAGCAAGCAAAGCTTCATCTGTGTTTACAGCCGCTCCCCATCACGCATCACTGCCTGAGCTCCACCTCCTGTCAGATCAGTGGCAGCATTAGTTGCAGGAAAACAAGGTTAGGGCTCCCACTGATTCTGCATTATGGTGAGTTATATCATTATTTTATTATATATCACAATGTAATAATAATAGAAATAAAGTACACAATAAATGTAGTACACTTAAATCATCCCAAACCATTCCTCCCATCCCCGTTCATGGAAAAATTGTTTTCCATGAAACCAGTCCCGGCTGCCAAAAAGGTTGGGGATCACTGCATCAACAGATGAATGGATAAAAAAATGTGTGATATACATACAGTGGAATATTATTCAACTTTAAAAATGAATGAAATTCTGATATATGCTGTACCATAGATGAGCGCAATATGCTAAGTGAAATAAGCCAGACACAAAAGGACAAAGACTCTGTGATTCCACTTATCTGAGAATAGGCAAATTCATAGAAACTGAATAGGCAAATTCATAGAAACAGAATAGGCAAATTCATAGAAACAGAAAATAGAATAGAAGTTAACCAGGGGTTGGGAAAATTGGGAATAGACAGTATTTAAGGGGTATAGAGTTTCAGTTTAGAATGTTGAAGAAGTTCTGGAAATGGATGGTGGTGATGGTTGTATAATACTGTGATTGTGCCTGATGCCACTGAATTGTACACTTATAAATGGTTGAAATGGTACATTTTATGTTAGGCATATTTTACCACAACAAATTCCCCCCACCCCGACCCATCCCAGGAGATGTAGAAAGGGTAGGGACAGAGTATCCTGTCAGAGTTCATTGCTTTAGCCAACCACTCTCTCCTTTAGAATAAGAGCCTGATGGAGGCAGGTCGCCACACTTGCTCAGGAGGCACAGCCCTTCCGGTGCTCACAGGGTGGCATTCTCAGAGCATAACTATGGCTTCCCTTTGCTACAGGTGCCAGAGCTTGTGATACATCTCATCAAAGTTCCCATTGTACATTTTTTTTCTCACTGTTTTTTCCAGAAAGCCTTGAAAAAGCTTTTCAGATATTCTATGACACTTACTTTCTCTTTTCATTTCAAATATTCTCGGCGTTGACCAAGAAAAGATGAAGTTGTTTACCAAGTTGAATTTTGTACACTTGTGGTTTTCCTTGACACTTTCTATACATTGATTCTATAATTCAGATTGGGCCTATTGTGGGTGATGTGAATATTGTCATAGTGCCTACAACATTTTGCTGGCAACAGTATAAATTGACTGCTCAGCTCTTGCATGTGTTTCCTTGGCTCGAGCAATCCACCCAACCCCAGCAGGCAAAATAAAATAATTGCAGTGTACTGGCTGGTAATTATGATAAAGCATATAGACTAAAAGTCAGCACCACAATTTAAACCATAGGACATACAAAGGAACAGGTAAGCTGTAAAGCAAACAAAAAATAGTAATAAAAGAGTTAAATGAAAGGAGTATTTTACAAGTAGAAGAGTTATTGAAAAAAAAATCAAATATCTGGAAAAAAAACTCTGGAACAAAGCCACAAGATAAAAATCACTTTTACTTTAGACAAATTTTAGTCACATAAAAGAGATAACTGGAAGAAATGTTTTTCATAAACTGTGGGGCATTTCATCTGCCAAAGAATCCTCAGCTGACCCTCCTTCACTCCATTGGTAAAGCCACAAACACTGTTCAGACCTATAATAAATATAGCAGTGATGAAAGTTTACAAGGAAATAGAAATTTTAAAAAGTTTGCACATGCATGAATAAAAGTTACCAATGAAAAAATAGTCTAGTCTTTCTGGAAAATAAGTGACCAGAAATGGCAGTGAAGGGGAGGGAAGACTGGCTTCAGGACAACTCAGCTAACACCTGAGTCTTTGGAGTTATTTCTGTCCTCAGGGCCCCCTTACTCTACTGTCATAAACTTTCTAGTCTCACAAGTGCCTTGCCGTTTGTTTCCATGTCTTTGCTCATGTTGTTCCCTGTAAATCAGCGGTCCCCAACTTTGTGGGCACCAGAGACCAGTTTCATGAAAGACAATTTTTCCATGGACAGGGGTTGGAGGGTGGGGGGATGGTTTTGGGTTGATTCAAGTACATTACATTTATCATGCAGTCAAACCTCTCTGCTAATGATAATCTGTATCTGCACTTGCTCCCCAGTGCTAGCCTCACTGCCTCAGCCCACCGCAGGTCACCGCGCATTAGATTCTCTTAAGGAACCTAGATCAATTGCATGCACAGTTTACAGCAGGGTTCAGCTCCTATGCGAATTTAACGCTGCCACTGATCTGACAGGAAGCAGAGCTTATGCAGTGATGTGAGCAATGGGGAGCGGCTATAAATACAGATGAATTTCGCTCCCTCAACCGTGGCTCATCTCCTGCTGGGAGGGGTATCCACGGATGGGTATCTGTCCGTGGCCCAGGGGTTGGGGACTGAAGCTCTAAATAGAACACCCACCTCTTCCCACCCAGCCCCCAGACTCCTCAAGTGCAAATCCCATGTCATATGATCCAGTTTAAATGTCACATCTTCAATGAAGCTTTTTTTGAACTCCTCAGCTGGAAGCAATCTCTCTCTTACAAAGTCCTGTGGGATCATCTGTATTTCTTTTAAGGTACTTCCCTTTCTGCATAGTACTACATTTCTCTGTATACATGTATGATCTCTCTGGACCCTTTACTTCAGATGTTCTCCAAAGATCAGTGCTGGGAGACTCTTCCCTTGTCCGTCTACATTACATTAACACACACAGAGAAACACAAACACACATATCCCTCCTACGTAACCCTACTTTAAGCTACTACATGCCACTTGACATTTTTCAGATTTTCAAAATTTCTTATATCTTCTTTAAACATTTGATGAATATTTGTCCAATAAGAGAATGAATGATGCCCTTTTTAAGCAAAGAAGCCACAGTGTTTACATACATTATCTCCTTCACTTTTTACCATATTGTTAGCTCATTTCTGCTGTAGCATTTAATACAATTATGAAAGCATTGAAAACTAATAAATTACTCCAAGTCTGTTCTTGAAAAATACATCTTCAGTTCCACGCTTAATCATAAGCCTTTATTATGTGCTCTTAGTTCCAGAGTCTAAGCAACTCTGCGCTTTTTCTCAATCACCTTTCCATTTAATGCACAAAATAACTAGCAATAAAACATCAGTCTATTTCTTCAGCTGTGCTATGCGTCATTTAATTTCTCACTTCTTGTTGAAAGTGTTTCTTTCTAATTACTTTATTATATCTGCCTTGTTTTAAAGTTTTTTAGTTTAAGTTACTCCATAACACCTTAAAATGTTCAGATTTATCAAATTTCTGATGTCCTCTTTAAAATTTTCTGTAACACCTTCTATACTCTTTATGGACACAGCCATTTCCTAGGTTTATTGAGTACCCAGCCCACAAAAAATATTTGTTGAAAAAACAAATTAACAAGAAATGAGAAGTACATCTTAAGAAATTAAAGGTATGTCTGAATCAAGCACATAAATGGTAGCAATTATATTCATGCTATCATTATTAATACGTTGTGGTTCATGGGCTCACATAGTGGGTTTCACACACAACAGGGTGTCCCAGAGACCCTTTCAGAGGAGAAGGTCTCCAAGATAAAAAATATTTTCATGAGAATACGAAGACATTATTTCCTTTCTCACTGTGTTGACATTTGTAATGATGGTATGAAAGAAATGGTCAGGAATACTGCTGGTGTCTTAGCACAAAGTAAACCATCATTTCATTCTCCATTGCTATGCACTCACATTTCAAAACTGCCAATGTTTGCTTATGCATGTCCTTGAAGCAAAAGCTATTAGATTTATTATATGTCAGCCCTTGAATCCACATCTTCTTAATATACTGCGTGATGCTATGCAAAGTGGGTATAAAGCACTTGTGCTGCTTGATGTTTGTCTCAAGGAAAACACTTGCCCCGTTGTTTGCACTGGGAACTGAAGCAGCTGCTTTTTTCATGAAACACCATTTTACTTGGAAGAATGGCTGACAGACAAACTATGGTTATTAAGACTTGGATATTTGACAGACATTTTCTCTCAAATGAAACAAACCACTTCGAGGTAAACAATTGACAGTATTTGTTACCAAGGATAAAGTCTAAACTCACAAGTGAATTTGTGTGTGTGTGTGTGAGAGAGAGAGACAGAGAGACAGGGTCTTGCTCTGCTACCTGGGCTAGAGTGTTGTGATGTCATCAAAGCTCACTGTAACCTCAAACTCCTGGGCTGGAGCCATCCTCCTGCTGCAGCCTCCTAAGTAGCTGGGACTACAAGTGCATACCACCATGCCATGCTAATTTTTGTGTTTTTTATAGAGACGAGGTTCTCACTATGTTGCTCAGGCTTGTCTTGAACTCCTGGCCTTAAGCAATCCTCCTGCCTCAGCCTCCCAAAGTGCTAGGATCACAAGCATGAGCCACCACTCCCAGCCTCATGAGTTTAATTCTTAACGAATTTTCTGATGAGATCAGAAAATGATATTAATGAATGTAATTTTTTTACATTGTGTAATGAAATATGCCAACATTTGGAAAATCTGCATAACAAAGTAGACCAATATTTTCCAAATGACTAATGCATGATTTGCAAAAGCATACAATGGCAAAAAGATCCATTCAGAGCTCAAGAGTACCCAGTGAATTTTAATGTAACAGAGGATGAAAAGTTTATGATAATATTTCAGATTCCTCATTGCAAATAATCTTGAATAAACTACCATTTTTTAAGTTTGGGTATCATATCAATGAAGGATATCCACAATTGTATGAAAAGACTATTAAAATACTATTTCCTTGTCCAACTGCATATGTGTGGGAGGTTAGATTCTCTTCACATACTTCAACCAAAATGCAGAAACAGATGTGAGAATTTAGCTGTCTTCTATTAAGTCAGATATTAAAGAAATTTGCAAAAAATGTAAAACAATTCACCTCTTTTCACTATTTTTTTATTTTGGAAAATTTAACTCTTTTTTACAAAAATGTTATTTATGTTAACATGTAATATAATTGCCATATTTATTTTTAAATAAGCAGATACATATTTTTAAAATTTCAATTTGTAATATGGTAAGTATTGATAGATACAACTCATGCAAACAAAAGCTCTTTTAGGTCCACAATAAATTTTTGTTATTAAATATGACCTTTTTATTAATCCTTTTAAAATTAAAAGACTATTTTTTGGAGCAGTTTTAGGTGTACAGAAAAATTGAACAGAAAGTACAGAGAATTCTCACAGATCGCCTTACCCCATACACACACACACACACACACACACACACAGAGTCCTGTATTATTAACGTCTTGCATTAGTGTCGTACATTTGTTACAGTTGATGAGCCAATATTGATACAACATTATTAACCAAAATCCATAGTTTACGTTAAGGATCACTCTTTGTGTTATACCTTCCACAGGTTTTGACAAATGTAAGATGACATGTAGCTATCATCATAGTATCATACAGAGTATTAAATAGGTTCACTGCCCTAAAAATCCCCTGTGCTCCGCCTATTCATTCTTCTCTCCCTTCCTTTGAACTCCTGGCAACCACTGATCCTTTTACTGTCTCAAGAGTTTTGCCTTCTCCAGAATGTCACGTAGTTGGTATCATATAGTATGTAACCTTTTCAGATTGGCTTCTTTCACTTAGCAACATGCATTTAAGTTTCCTCCATGTCTCCTGGCTTGATGGCTTATTTCTTTTTAGCGTCGAATAATATTCCATTGTATGAATGTTCCATATTTATTTATTCCTTCACCTATTTATTGAAGGACATCTTGGTTGCTTCCAGGTTTTGGCAATTATGAATACAGCTGCTATAAACATTCGTGTGCAGGTTTTCATGTAGACATACATTTTCAACTCATTTGTATAAATAATACCAAGGAGCACCATTGCTGGATTGTATGGTAAGAGGGTTTTTAGTTTTGTAAGAAACTGCCAAACTGTGTACCAAAGTGGCTATACTGTTTTGCATTTCCATCCACGATGAATGAGAATTCCTCTTGCTTCACATCTTCATCAGCATTTGATGTTGTCAGTGTTTTGGAGTTTAGCAGTTCTAATAGATGTGTAGTAGTATCTCATTGTTCTTTTAACTTGCAATTTCCTTGTGACATATGATATGGAATGTCTTTGCATATGCTTATTTGCCATCTGTGTATCATGTTTGGTTAGGTGTCTACTCAGACCCTTTGCCCATTTTTAATTGGGTTGTTTGTTTTCTTACTGTTGAGTTTTAAGAATTCTTTATATTTTTTAGATAACAATCCTATATTAGGTATGTGTCTTACAAATATTTTCTTCCAGTCTGTGGCTTGTTTTGTCATTCTCCTAACATTCTCCTAACTTCTGCTGTTTCACAGAGCAGAAGTTTTTTTATTTTTATAAAGTCCAGCTTACCTATTTTTCTTTCGTAGATTATCCATATAGTGTTTTATCTAAACAGTCATTGCCAAATTCAAGGTCACTAAGATTTTCTTCTTTGTTATGTTCTAGGAGTTTTATAGTTTGACATTTTATATTTAGGTTTATGATCTATTTTGAGTTAATTTTTGTGCCTAAACTCATTTTTTTTGCATATAGATGTCCAGTTCTATCACCATTTGTTCAAAAGACTATCTTTTCTTCATTGAATTGCCTTTGCCCTTTTGTCAGTTGATTATATTTGTATGAGTCTATTTCTGGGCTCTATAGTCTATATCATTGATCTATTTTTCTGTTCTTTCACCAATAGCACACTGTCTTCATTATTATAGCTTTATAACAAGTCTTGAAGTTAGGTAATGTCAATTCTTGAACTTTGATCTTCTCCTTCATTGTTGTATTGGCTAGTCTGTATCTTTTGCCTTTCCATATCAATTTAAAATCAGTTTGTTGATATTCACAAAATGAACTTGCTGGGCTTTTGATTGGGATTGCATTGAGGCTATAGATTAAGTTACAAAGAATTGATATCTTGACAATATTATGTCATCCTATCCATACACATGGAATATTTCTCCATTTATTTAGGTGTTGGGTTTCTTATCAGTGTTTTATAGCTTTCCTCATATAGATCTTGTACATATTCTGTTATATTTATACCAAAGTATTTCATTGTTTGGGGTGCTAATTTTTTTTACTTTTCTTTCCTATTCTCTAGAATTTCTTCTTTTCTCCCTTGATGATTTTTAAGAGTGTAAAGGAATCCTGCGGTCACAACATTTGACAATTACTAGTTTTTTGGAATGAGCATGGTCTTTAGAGGCATGTGAAACTAAGTTTCAATTTTAGCTCTAACACTTATTTTCTCCATCACTATGGGGAATTTGTTCAACTTGTCTTAGTCTCAGTCTGCCCACAGGTAAAATAGGACAAAAATAATAACCACCTCACAGGGTTGTCTTTGGGATAAAAGTGATAACATCTGGAGTACCTAGTAGAGTGTCTGGCATATAGAAGGAACACAATTAATAGTAGCTGTTATTATTCATAGTGTTTTGACCCAGTAATTCACAGGACAATAAACCTCAAGGAAATAACTTCCAAGGTGGTATTGGGATGGAAGGCATTGCACCAGTGTTTATATTAGCACTCTTAATAATGGTATAAAACTGGAAACAATAGGGACAAGATAAACACATTATTCTCCAACAATATGATGTATTTTTATGTAGTCATTAAAATTTTAATGTAACCACTAAAACTGACAAATATATAAATTAGGTTGATTCATGAAAATCAACATAGGGAAAAAATTTAAGGTAAAAATAATATAAAATAGTGTAAATACATTATAACCATAACAAATGCATTTTATACATTGACAAATGTTGGAAGTTAATCTCAAGTAATAAAAAGAATTTAAGATTTATTAGCTCTTTTTCTGTAAAGATATTTGTGTTCATAATTTTTAAATTATAACAAATTCCTTACTGTTTAGTGTTTTGGGGGTGTTTTTGATAATTATCCAAAAGTGTTTTGTGTACTGAATTATTTCTGAAATTTACATAAATTTATGCACATCATTTGCACTGAGATTATTACAAAATTATCCCTTTAACTCCATCATATACACCAAGTGTACATCTTCTTTTGTAAATCTGCTATTACCATGAACCCTTCTTGGAAATATATTTGCCTTATTCTTGACTTTCCATTAACATAAGAGAAAACTAAAGAAATGAACTAGGGTCCACATGAATCCCTCCTGTCTTCCAGTCTTTTGATTTTCTTCCTTGTCTCTTCCTAATAGCAAACATTCCTTTGGACATTTCTAAACCTCTCATGAAGTCTTGTTCACTTTTATGTGACAAAAGGTGTTAAGTCATGGAAAAAGAAAAACTAGAATAAAAGTCAGCAGTTTTGAGTCCTTGTGTTATTCCTGCCCAATCATGTTCTAGAAAAGTTTTTCATCTCTTCAGCCCTCAGTTTCCTCATCTATAAAATAAGTTTGGATAAATTCTTCCTTTCAGTTTCCTACCGGCTTTAAAAATTCTCTGAAATTTATAGTCAAAATTCAGAGGATGTCCAGCATTCGTTAGCAAAAGGTTGTTATGAACTCTGAAAATATTTATTATGATTTTTTCCTTTCCATGTTTTTTCCTTGCTCTTATCGAAGTATTGCTGCCTCTACTATATTATTCCAATCAGATTTTTCCCCTTCCCAGCAACATCCTGGGTCTGCTCCCTTGAATTCTCTTTCTGACGTAGAGCAGTGATCTGTTCAAAAACTATTCTCAGGAAACAGTCTCCATGAGGCAGGGATAGGTTAAATTTGATTATTCACATACTGTAGTCATCCATTCATGGAAGCCATTTTTATGTGCTAAGTACTTTGTTAAGTGCTTTGTAAACATAATCTCATTTATTTCTCACCCACCCAACAAGATAAGTGTTTTTATTCATAATTTATAGACAAGAAAACAAGCCTCAAAGAGGTTTAGTGAATCACCCACGACCACACAGGACTATTTCCTCTAACAACTTTTTATATATATATATATTTTTTTATTTTGGCGTATTACGGGGATACAAATGTTTAGGTTACATATATTGTCTTTGCCCCATCCAAGTCAGAGCTTCAAGCATGTCCATCCCCCAGATGGTGCGCACCTCACCCATCTGTGAATATACCCATCCCCTTTCACCTCTAACAACATTTTAATTGGGCGTAAAAGACTGAGAATACTGGCCGTCTTTCTAAATTAGGCTGCCTAGAAGCATGTGTCTCATTACTATGTATTGACATTTTGGAGTCCAATTATGACCATAAGAAATCCATAAGACCTGTTTTACAAACCAAACTGGTTTCATTTTTGTTTCAAGGAAAGAATTGCTGTATTGCTGATAATAGTCATTAAGATGATTATGGCAGGTCACGGCATCCGTTTTCATCGGACTGCCTTTAACCTTAAATTCCAGTAAACCAACGAAGATTGGTATACTTGAGACACTGTCTTTCAAAATGGAACCCTCTAGAAATGACATAGCAAAATGTTCAAGAGTAGTCTCCTCTCTACCCTTGGGAATTCATTCCAATTGCTGATTTGCCAGACCCAGGTTAGGTTTTAGTTGAACATCAAGTTTTCTTCAGAGGGTTTTGTTTTGTTTTAGTTTTGATGGGAAAGAGTTATTGTTTTCTGTTCTCTGCTTCTAAAATGCCCTTTGTTTTGATTTTGTGAGTTTTACTTTTCTGATTTCATTTACATTTGGCTCAGTTAAGATATTTCTGGCCTAAGTCCCGTTTTAAAATAATATTATCCATTAGAAGTGGTATTTGAATAATTCAGGCTTATTGCTTTTGAAATAAAGTTCAATGCCATAAAATTAATTCTTTCAGTGGAAAATAAAAAGCTATCAGTCCCTGTTATTAACCAGCCTTAAAGAAGTTATTATCCCAAGGAAATGCAAATTCTAATTCATCAAAAGTTAGGATAATTCATGTTACAACAAGACAATTCTATGAAAGAATCTGTTAACTATTATGTGCATAGATACTGCTTTTTTTTTCCCAGAATAAGTCATAAGTGACTTATTTGCAAGACTTTCCCAGGGGGCTATTTAGCCCTCAATTTTTTTTTGTCATCATCATCTTCTTCTTATTTCTCTCTTTCAGCAACTTTCCTTTTCCTCACTCCATAAATGACTTCTTTTCTCACCTAATTTTTTCCTTATTTTTTTCTTCTCCTGAGGTCCTTTCCTAAAGTATTTCCCCTAAGTCTTTTTTTCCAAATTTTTACTTTATCAATCTCAAAAATCTTACCCTTTTTATCACCGGTTCATCTCCTTAACTCAAAAATTATCAAGTGTAGAATAATGATACATAATGTTTAGTGAGGCATAACAGCCAAAATCTTTGAACTGTTTAGCTTTCACTTGATTGTGTATTAAAGTATAATTTAAAAAAAGAAAATAGATGGCTTAGACTGGAATACTGAAAATCAAAGCCTGCTAAAAGAAATGCCAATGTTTTATTTATGTGATATTTTTCTTTCTTTTTTTTTATATTTTTTGTATATGGGACTCAGAACTCTTTTATGTATTTGCCCTTATGTATGGTTCTTTAAGGAAATTCTGGCTTAGCATCCTGGCTTGGGAGATCTAGTCTCTCCCAGAGTCAGTACCCGGTAGGGTGAGTAAAGTCAGAATGGAGAAGTACCAGCTTTAATTGCAGTTTCTCCCTGTCATAGATCTTGGCCACTAACATAGACATAGCAGTAAGCCAATTTTCTGGTCCCTTAGAGATGAGATAACTTGGGGGAAATGATGATAGATAGATAGATAATAGACAGATAGTTAGGAAGAAAGATGAAAAAGGAAGGAAGGTAAGAAGGAAGGAAAACAGAGGACAGAAAGAGAAAGACAAAACAGAAAGAACAAATAAGAAAAAGAGAGGAAACCCAAAACTATTGCTGCTCTAAGTATATCATCTTAACAGGAGATAATATCATAAGTATTCCAGAAACACACAATACTTGGGAGGGAAACCACAAACACAGCTTTGAATCTTTTGTTATGTCAGATTTCTATTAATTCATGAAGCATGTTTTGAACTCCTTTACAGTTCCCTTGTCCTCAATCTTTACTCTTGATCAATACAAATAAGCATCTAGATGAAATTACACTATATTTATTTCTTAAATCCCAAACCAAATGCTTTACTTTAATAAAGTGGTACAATACCATTTTTACTTCTTCAGTGCTGCTCTCTCTTCTTACCTTTAGAATGTAACTGATCATTTATTGTTTTATCAAAGTCTCACAAAGTCCCCAAGTTTGTAGATGGCTCTCTAGAACTTGGCATCAAGGCCCCTGTGGCTTCTATTGTAGGTGGCTTGCACTAGGAACAGATTCAGTGTTTCTTTCAGGGCTACCATGCAAAAGAAACCTCTGGGGGCCAGGCGCAGTGGCTCACGCCTGTAGTCCTAGCACTCTGGGAGGCCGAGGCGGGTGGATCGTTTGAGCTCAGGAGTTCAAGAGCAGCCTGAGCAAGAGCAAGACCCTATCTCTACTAAAAATAGAAAGAAATTAGCTGGACAACTAAAAATATATAGAAAAAATTAGCTGGGCATGGTGGCACATGCCTGTAGTCCCAGCTACTCGCTTGAGCCCAGGAGTTTGAGGTTGCTGTGAGCTAGGCTGATGCCTCGGCACTCTAGCCTGTGCAACAGTGAGACTCTGACTCAAAAAAAACAGAACAACCTTCTGGGGCAGTTTGAGAGAGAGGACTCAACTGTTTATTCTCTAATATTCTGTCTTGAAAAGTGTTAAGCTTATAAAACTATTTCTGTTACTGCTTCCCTCCTAGTGAGCTATCAAAATAAATTCTCAGATTTAATTGTTCCTTTAAGAGGAAAGAGCAGTCCCTGTCTTGTGGGCTTCCCCAGGCACAGGAGTGAAAGGTCACAGTCATGTGCACCTGCTGCCTATGAAGACAGACTACTTACCTACCTCTCCTTTTCTAACCAGATAATGCACCCATTTTCAAATCATTATTATTAAGATGCTAAGAGAACAAGAAGATTAACCACTTTTTTGCAGCACTCCAATGCTTTTCATTTTTGCATATTACTTCCCAGCACTCCATTTCTTTCCGGTTTTGCATATTACTTCCCAGTCCTGTGGGTAGGTAAATTTCTTTTATGTAGTTGCAATTTCAGATCCTCTTTCCTAAAATAATGACATTATTTAAAAGCTGTTTCTTTCAGAAGACACAATTGCTGTTTACCTCTGTAGGTGCCTTCTAACTAAGCCTGTGTTCATACATATCAACCGCTAAGGGCTGGAAAAGAGAGTGTTGCCATTACCTAATCTTGGCACTGATTTCTAAAATCTCTAGCATGTTATCTGGCCTTCCCAGATTGACCTAAATTTCATTCTATGCTCATGCTTTAAGTTATATCCCCCAAATATTTCATTCAATTTTGTGTGAAAATAAACAGATATAATATCTGACATTTTAAGGGGATATACAATCACTTTTTTTAAAAAAGGCTACTGAGAGTTGCTTTAGCTTATTTGTAATAGACTGGCAAAGTGTTGCCATGGAAGATGTGACATCACCAGGACAATGAATGTGAGAACCTTGTCTGGAGAATCACATTTACAAAGGGGAATAAAGAGGAAAGAGACACTTTCATTTGCCAGGAGATCGAATAGCCTAGGAAAAGAAAGTATTAGGTACAGTTGAAGTGCCGTGATTTTTCTCATTTAGTGTTCTAAGGATCATTAAAGCTATAAATTTTATCTAGAGAGACTGCTGCAAAAGAAGTTTTGGTTTTCCTAGCTTAATTGCCTGTTACGAATTCAGATTTTATAAATTACTTAAGCACACTTGCAAAATTCTGTTTTATTCCTATTCACATGGAAGTGGAAAAACTACTCTGGAAGAACCTATTTAAAAATATTAGGGAATAATATTTTGGTGATTTTTCTATGGGTTTTTTTCAAGGCATATTTAAAATTGCTCACAGCTTCTTTTCTGGTTTCTTGAGTGGAAAAACTATAACATCTTAAATATTGAAAGGCTTTAAATAGCCCGTATGACTTATTAAGAGTATTTAAAGGGTAGTCCTCAAATCTGTAATATTTGTGATTCATCTTTCTCTGAGAATATATTTTCAGCCTTCTCTTGTATTATATCATAGATTGGCAATTAATGCCTTCAGAAGTCATCCAGTCACTTCTCTGCCTTCAAGTACAAATAAGTCTTGATCTAACCTGGAAGGACAAATTTTATTTAGGGAGCTAAAACACTTTTCTGATACAGGCAGTGTAAGTCCAACCTGCTGGGCTGGCCTCAGATTTATTTTAGGGCACCTGGTAAGGTCCGTCCAGGGCACAAACTGTTGAGATAGCACAGTTGATCTTTGGCGTTTTCCATTTGCCCCTTTGAGGTCTCTTTTTCTCCGGTCCCCACCTGCTGCCCTGCCTGCCAGACTCTGGTGAGAGCAGCCCTGGGCCAACATTCTGGGCGGGCCACTCAGATCATTGTCGCTAATTGATTGAGCCTGGGTTTCCTTTCCACGGCGTTTGTTCCTTTTTCTCTCAGCTAGGTAATTCCCCTTAATGGTCCCCAGGCCACTTTATCGAGAATTCCTGAAGACTTAGAGGAATACAGCTGTAATTGTAAAGTTTGTTAACTGTAATAGAAAGTGAAAGGTGTTTTTCTTTCTTTCTTTCTTTTGGAGAAGCAGCGCAACCTGCTTTTAGGTGGTGTGATTTGTTTCCGTGTGGCAGTGTAGGTGGCCCCCCATGTGCTGCTCACAGGGCAGGCATTCCCCAAGTGAGGCCAGACCAGCCCGGGAGCAGAGGGAGTGAAGCTGGGGAGGCTGAAGCTTCAGGCTCCCTTTTTTGCACAGATCCTTCTAAGGTTTTTTGTTTGTTTTTTGAGACAGGGTCTCGCTCTTAGCGCCCAGGATAGAGTGCAGTGGCATGATCGTAGCTCACTGCAACCTCACACTCCTGGACTCAAGTGATCCTCCTGCCTCAGGCTCCCAAGTAGCCGGGACTACAGGCACATGCTACTGTGCCTGGCTAATTTTTCTATTTTTTGTAGAGACACAGTTTCACTCTTGCTCAGGCTGGTCTCGAACTCCTGATCTCAATCAAGCTATCCTCCTGCCTCTGCCTCCCAGAGTGCTAGGATTAGAGGCGTGAGCCAGCTCACCGGGCCCCTAAGGCTTTGGGAAAGACCTTAGCAAAGTGTTCACATGCCGTATGTTTCTCCAAAATTTACAAAAAGCCAGATATTTTAGTCACACCCAATAAACAATGCTCCCTTACCCCTTTGATCCTCTCTGTAGCACTTGCCCTTGTGTTTGGTGATGTTGGAGAGGTGATGTTGGGTATTTTTAGGTTTCTGATAAGGGGAATTTATTAATAAGTTGGTGATGAATTTAGTTTAGATTTCATAGGATATATTTATGTGGTTTGTAGTCATTTCTGTGGTTAGTTAATTTACAGCTAAGTGTCCTGGTGAAGGAATAGCTTCCACGAATACTTCTACCACCCACCATGCCCAGCCACTCAGCAAGGCAATGCAAAGGTGTGAAGCCGATGTTCACACATCGTGAATGTGTCCTGTTGCACCTCGTACCAGTGGTGGAGAAACGTGTTCGAAATGTCTTCAGTTAGTCTATGGAAATTTCCTCCAATCATCAGGCGTAGAAAAGTGTAAGCAGAAGATTCAGTTTACACTGAAGCTTAGGTATAACTGCAGGCTTTCTGGTCAGAATGCATAGGATGATACAACATCTACAATTATTGACACACACACACATATACACACACATATATATTTCCTTTTGTGATGAGAATTGTGTGAAATAGAATTGATCAGAACCTTTTGATTTTTAGGCCCCAAACCTGTAGTAGTACTAAAAACAGCAAATATGTCTGTGTATGGAGAGATGATTTACACATCCCAAATGTCAATGGGGAAAACAAATTTTGATTAACTGTACTGCAAGAAAGACTGAAGTATTTTTCTTGTCTCTTACAGAAGATGATATTACAAAATAGCTGTTGTGTAAAGAAGCTACCAAAGAGCATTAAACCAAAAGATGTGGAAGAAAAGTGTCATAAGGGTATGTTAGGCAGTTAGTTAATAACTAATTAGTTAGGTAATTTTCCTAGAGTTTGTAATATGGTATTTATTAACATTTAAATTTTTTTAAGTTATTGTGATTTCTATTATCATTCTAGTTTTTAACATAATTTTACATTTGTAATTTTATATTCTTTTCTCTAAAGAGGGCCCCCAAATTGTTAAAGCTTCTGTCTCTACACAACCTGGGTCTGCCTCCGAAGATGTGACGAGCTAAGTCAAGTTGATCCCTGGCATCTGACATGATGAGTCAATCAGATAAAAAATGAAGTTAGTAAGAAAAGGTGAAAATAGTCAAAGTACTGTAAGCTAGACAAGGAGCAGGATGTGTATTTTTAAAAAAGCAATAACATATTTTCTAATGGTAGATATGATGGGCATAGGTGTAGATAGCATTACTTAAGGGAAAGTATGTGAATTGGTTGTATATTTTAATTTTTACTATGTTTATTTGGCTCTACTTCTTTTCTATCATTCTGAAATATCCTATTAGTTGCTTAGCGATGGAGGAATATTACTGCTAAGCATTTTTTTGAAAGCCTGAGTGTGGATTTTGCTTTTGTTTTTTTTTTTTTTTTTAACCACCTAGATTTTTTAGAATAGATTCTTTCATTTATATAAGAGTAATTTTCTCCAAACCACACAACCTCAAAATATGTATAGTAAAATATTTAATAGATTACTGAATTATCTTTCCTACCTACTTATCCAGGGCTGTGTGTCCGGGGAAGCAAATTTTTCATCTCAATTATATTTACTCATTCAGCTCCTTAGAAAATGTACCTAGTGTCAGGGACATATCAAGCTATAGATTGTTACATTGTCCTGGAATCAGTTTTTTTTTTTTTTTTTTTTTTGGTGCCACCTCTATAAATTCTTGTTATGATGATTAGTTAATTCTTAATCTTCATTCCAAAGGTCTGTTCTGGGGCAAGCAAAGGCACATTGCTGGTGGTAGATTCTTGTCTCTGGAATTTGCGTTCCTTGCTGTCCTTTTGAGATTGGGGCGGCTCTGATCCTATCTACCCCAAACAGATGCCCAAAGCCCTCATAAAGTGCTAGTCACTCTTGTTGGCTTCCTATTGACTGACTTCCATAATGAAGGGCGGTGCAGGGAAAGCACGGAGAACCTCTCTTCTACTCGCACTACTGCTTGAGTTTTTGTCATTCTTGAGTTAGACCCCTTTTCTAAAGTATTTATTATCAGATTTGCATTTTCCAATATAAATCTTCCAGGCAGATATATAGTTGCTTAGTGGTAATAAGTGGATTGAGAGGCCTGTAAGATCCTGCTCTGTTGTCCCTACCCCCTGCTCTTTTACTTGAGCTCTGCAAAAAAAAAAAAACAAAACTACTGGATAGTTTTGCTCAAACTGTAAAGGAGCATAACATAGTCCTTAGAAAATCAAATTATGGAAAACAGATTGTATCTGCCATGTTTTATGTTTTATGCATATCCTAATGCAACATGGATGTATAAAAATGTATAAAAAAGTTTTGAGAGAATGAGGATGACAGTATATAGAAGCAGCATTGGACTTCACTTTTAAAAAAATTCATAAATTTTATCTCCTTTAAGATCTATATTTAATCCCCATGTTGATGTTGCCGTTAAGTATTTGAAGTTATGTAAGTCTCTTGTGTTCCTTGTATTGGAAGAAAGACTCAGTAGAGGTTTGTGAACTGCTAAACAAGTCGTAGTGATTTTTAGATGGTCACACCAGATCAGAAAAATCTGTCCTCAGAAGCATGGCAGCAAGTCTGCCGAATGACACAACCGGGCACTTACTTGATCTTATCAAGTCATAAGCCTTTCTGTTTATTAAACTATGTTCAAGGATTGCAAGGAGAATACGACCCATCA
Organism: Lemur catta; assembly: GCF_020740605.2. Lineage (NCBI taxonomy): Eukaryota > Metazoa > Chordata > Mammalia > Primates > Lemuridae > Lemur > Lemur catta. The sequence goes on along the minus strand of NC_059136.1, from coordinate 85,861,875 downwards.
TATCTCGAATGCATTTTAATTACGCACGCACACACAATTTCTTCTGGCTAACTGATCCACAATCTGAAAACACTGATAGTGTTTTATTCGAACATTTCAGCAAATCATTAGCCATAGTGGAATACTTGGCACAGAATGCTCAGATTTTATTTGGCCAAGTTTGATCGTACTGGTATTTTACATGTTTTTATGTATGTATAATGTTATAAAGGTATTATTTGATATGAATATTATTATACATATCTGTACATTTATACATGTACTTATATCATCCTTATGCACAAAAAGACTTTAACCCAAACTCTCAAGGGATTAACAGAGAAACTGGAAAGCAGAAGACACAGAGCTTCCCATTTTGTTTTTTGACATTTTTGTTTGATATTTTGTTTTATTAAAAAGTAATGCATATACATACAGCACTCCTTTTAACAATAGGTGAATATAATGAAAAAGTTAATAATGTCCTCCCCTCTTCCTTCCTTAACTCCCTGCTTTCGGTAGCCGAGAGTAACAGTTAGTTAGATATCCTTCCATATCTTTCTCTCAAACAACATTTCTATAGATCAGGTTTTTGCCCATGACTAGCTGGGACATAAAGCGTGAGACCCAAGCCTTCAGTTTGCTCTTGCCAAAAATGAGGATGACCAAAAACCACAGTCAAGTGCTACTTTATACCTACGAGAGTGGCTAAACTAAAAAAGACAATGACAAGCGTCAGCAAGGATGTGGAGAAATTGGAACCCTTATATATTGCCAGTAGCAATGTGAAGTGGTGCGGACACTTTGGGAATGGTTTGGCAGTTCCTCAAAATATTAAAATAGAGTTGTCATGCAAGCCAGGGTTACCATGGAGGTGGGCCTTTGATTTAAAAAGAGCTTGTAAGACTCTTTTCTTGGAATTCTCACTTCTTGGAAGTGGGACAAGAGATTGAGCCAGTTATCTATGAGGTTATGCATTTGACTAAAGTAAGTAATAAAGTAAGGGAGACTGAGAAAGTAAGTCTGGAAAAGTAAGCTGGGATCAGACCGTAGAAGATTCAGCATGCCAGATTAAGGAGTTTGAATTGCATCTTAGAGATAAAAGGGAGGAATTGAAGGGTTTTAAAGTGGGAGATTGACAAAAATAAAGTCATGGTGCACAGAAATAATGGAAGGGAGACAAACAGAGATGAGTCTATGCAGAAGACTTCGACAGTAGTCCTATGAAAGGACCTTGACTAGTATGTTCGAGAAGGAGTGAGGAAGGAGGAAGAGATTTCAGAGGCATTGAGGTGAAAGAATCAATAGCAGTTTGTGGCTGACCACATATGGGAGTGGTGGAATGACAACAAAAAATTAGACAAGAACAAGGGCAAAGTCAAATCTTGGTACCACTAGATTGCCGAAGCCCTAACATAGATAGGAAGTCTGGAGAGGAAAGGAGTTTGAGGACTAGATTAATGATTTCAATCATCGATATCAACAATTGTCAGACATCTGAAATAAAATATCCAGCAGGCAATTGAAGATAGGGTACCAGAGCCAAGGATGGGTCCTAGTTACATCTTGGGTCTTCATGGTGCAGCAGATGCTATGAAAACGGGACAAGATTTCTGAGGGAGGGGTAAAAGGGAAAAGGAACAGATGGCTGAGAACTGATTTCTGGGGACCCACCACTATCCTGGGATAGGCGGCGTCAAGGAAGCAACTGCCAGAGGAGGAGGTGCGCCAGAATCTCATCATTTCTCTGAAACTAGGGAGACAGGGTTTTAGGGAAGAAAGAGAGGAGTAAACCATTTCAACAGCTATTGAGAATGGGAATGGAATTTAATGACAAGATGAGTTAAAGTATGCAGTTGCAATGAAGACCTGGAGCCAGAATTCAGATAACACGGGACTAAAAGGATAGCAATGGAAAGAAAATAGAAGTAGAGTGTGACATCATTCCTTTAGAACTTAGCAATGAAAGGAAATAGAAAAACTCCAGATTATCTGGGACGTGCAGGAGGCAATAAAAGAAGAGTTGCCTTCAGATGAATGGATAAAGAAAATGTGGTATATGTGCATCACGGAGTACCTGTCGTCAGCCATAAATAAGAATGAAATCATTTGCAGCAACATAGATGAGCCTGGAGGATGTTAAGTGAAATAAGTCTGGCACAGAAAAGTAAATACATATGTTCTTGCTTATATATGGAAGCTAAAAATGTTGATCTCATCAAAATAGAGAGTACAATAGTAGTAACTAAAGGCTGGGAAGGCTGGGAAAGAAGGGATGGGGAGAGCTGGGTTAACAGATACAAAATTACAGCTAGATGGAAGAATTAAGTTCAAGTGTTCTGTAGCACTGTAAGATGACTATAATTAACAATAATTTACTGCATTTTTTCAAATAGCTAGAAGAGAGGATTTTGAATGTTACCAACACAAAGAAATGATAAAGGATTGAGATGATAGATATGCTAATTATCCCGATGTCATCATTATACATTGTATAGGTGTATTGAAATATCACACTGTACCCTGTAAATATGTATGAATATTATGTGTCTATTAAAAATATATATTTTTAAAAGAAGAGTTACCTTGTTCCACCTTCTAGTTGAAAAGCAGGAGAAATTTTGCTTTTCCTTGCAATAGGCATGTTTTTATTCTTATTCATCTTTAGTTTCTTTTTGTTTGTTTGTTTTGTTTTGTTTTTAAGGACAGGGTCTCACTCTGTCACCTAGGCTAGAATGCAGTGGTGCAATCGTAGCTCACTGCAGCCTCGAACTCCTGAGCTCAAGGGATCCTCCCCCCTCAGCCTCCCAAGTAGCTGGGACTACAGGTGTATGCCACTATGCCCAGCTAATTTTTAAATTTTTTTGTAGAGACAGGGTCTCATTATATTGCCCAGGCTGGTCTCAAACTCGGTTCTCAACTGATCCTCCTGCGTTGGCCTCCCAAAGTGCTGGGATACCAGGTGGGAGCCACCGTGCCCAGCCCGTCTTTAGTTTTGCTTAGCATTCCTAAGAGACCTTTGAATGAGTGCTTATCAAAACCTCTATAGTAAGAATGATTTTTACTAGATTTTTCTATAATAGGAATATGCTCCTTATTTATGGGTCAAGAAATGTAAATGACACCAAACAGTAAGAAGTCCTAGACTTTTTGACCTTCTTCTAGGAAGCATGAGGCCTATAAGACACATCCCAATATTAGCTAACTCTCACACGGGTGTGGATAGCAGGTTGATGACATTAATAAACTAGCCAGATCAGACCCTTGCTACTCAAGGTGTGGTCTATGGACCAGCTCTGACAGCATCACCTGGGAGCTTGTTAGAAATGCTTAATCTTAGGTGCAATCCCAGACTTACTGAATCAGAATCTGCATTTCATCAAATCCCCAGGCATTTCCTACAAACACCAAGGTCTGTGCGGCACTGGTCCACACTACTTTATTAAATGCAACACAGAAATTTTTTTCTCTCTGAAGAAAGAAAGGTAAAAGTAGGGAACAAACCAACATTTGCTGCAGATCTGCTATGGAATAGACACTAAAGCGTGAGTCTCACCATTTAATCCTTAAATAACAATAGTGGTATAAACTGTTGCTCCCATTTAACAGATGAAGAAACTCAGGCGCAGTCATCCCATTGTCGCCCAGCTGGGAGGTGCCAGGACTGCAATTTTACTTCAGATGTTTCCAAATAGGAAGTTTTTTCTATTACACCAAGCCACCTTTAAAGCATCTGAAAGAAGGCATTCTAAAAGCTTTCGGAATGAACAATTACTTAAGAATTTCACTAAGAAAAACATGGTATGACTCAGAACTATAAAACTATCAACATTAAGCCTTTTATTTTATCGTTGCAAAGTGCTTTCCTTTGTTAATCTTCACAATAACCAGGTGAGGCAAAAATTATCTCCATTCTGTAAATAAAAAAAAAAACCTGAAGCTCAAAGTAGCTAAAGGTTTGCCCACAGTCATAAAGCCGGTGAGTCAGAATTGGAATTAAGGTGAGAAAGCTTAACTGTTAACTGCCAATAGTCTGACAGTTTACTCTCCAAAGTCATTTAGATATGAACAAGCCAAGGTAACTCTTTTACAGATGTTGGCTGTTGTAGTTTGGAGCCACCTGCGTCGATATTTGGGGCATTCAACTTTCCTTAAAGTGACAAGCCATATGGACCCCAACCATTGTATTATGGCTGGCTCTGCCTGATGTTCTCAATCAATATGTATTAATGCATGAGGTCTTATGATCAAGTTCTTAGAAGAGTGTGGTCTAGGAGGCTCAACATAATGTGGCTCCGAGTCTCTCTGCTTATTTTGTCATCTCATGAGACTTGTCACTTGGCTCTGGATGCAGCCACCAATGTGCTCTCCCCACTCCCTAAAGTAGGCTGTGCCCCTTCCCTTCCTGGCTCAGCTCCTTTGCACGGGCTCTTTCCTTGGTCTCTAATGCTCACTGTCCTCTTTGCTTGTCTAAAGTTTATTCATTCATGCTTCAGGTCTCAGCCTTCATCTCACTTCCTCAGGGAAGCTTTCCCTAACCCTCTCGTTTAGGTCAGGCTCCCCTGTTGGACACTCTCGAAATCCCCTGTGTTTCTCCATGGTGGTACTGATCACAAGTGTAATTTATTAATTATTTGGGTGATAGTCTCTTTAAGGTATAACTTCCCCCACTAAACTGTAAGTTCTGAGAAAGCAAGAACCGTATGGTATTTTATATTCCTGTCTCCTAGCACACATACCCGGCACATGATTGATGTCTAATAAATATTTGTCAAATAAACCAATGGATTTCAATAATGTTTGTGAAAATGTTTTTGTGAACTGTAAAGTTTTATACAATTGATATTGCCATTATCATTATTTGTACTCTACTTGAAATTTATTTTGTATTTTAATGATTAATAGTGAATTTGTATGTATTGAACTAAATTATAATACATTTTCTTTCATTTTAGTAGCTAAGCCTAACTTTAGCCCACCTTATAGTTTTATATGGCATGCATAGGAAGGGCCTGAGTTAATCAGGCACAGGAAGGATGATTTTCATTAGACTGAGACAGGAACCCAAACTAGGCGAGAAGTCTCTAAATTCCTCACCTAACCCCTGCCCATAAGATGGATGGGTCAATCCTAAGAGATTCATACTCAAACCAAAAGGGTTTTGGCAATCTTTCTGGTACCACTTGTTCCCAGGAGAAAGTATGTGTTTGCAGACAAATGTGTTTGCTTTATTTTGGGTGGGAAAACATAGATCATGTTATGCAAGATGGTTTCAATTTCTGTCATAGTTGCCAAGACATTAAAATAAATTCAGTGCCCAACCTTAACTCCTTGAAACCTGGTATTCGCTGCTCTTCTGCTCTTTTTAAGTGATTTCTGTTCTGTGTTTATTTCTAATCTCCTGTTCTACGTCTCAGGAAGCACACTCGAATCTTTTTGGGCAGTAAGCACGATATACATCTTTTAAAAAAGTACTGCATGCCTTTTGCCTGAGCTATCAGCAGTTCAAGTGGTCACATTTGAAAAGAGGAGCTGGCAAAAACAAAGCTATTATCTTTACTACAGTAATGGAATTCAGACACTACGGGATTTGGGCTGGAGAAATATATTGTGCATTAAGCTTTCTTTAGTGTTCCTCAAATTAAAATCACATATGACTCCTTTTCTGACTAAAAGGCTATCTTAACCACAGAATCTCTAAGACTAGCCATTGTTTTTTTAGTTCATGGTATACATGCAATGGCGTGTGGGGAAGCACTTGGTAAACATGTTAAAGTACTTAGTAAAGATTCTATCCAAGTGTAATTGCTATGGTTTTAAGTATTCTTACTCTACATAAAAATCATTTTAGCTTATGAGTGTATTGAATCTTGAATCTTGGCATTTTGAGTGTTTTAAATGGATATGTACATCTTAAATCCATATTATGAGTTTAAGCAAGTAATATGCCTAGGGCCTGAGTTAACTGGACAAAGCCAGAGATTGTCATTGGCCTAAATGGAGACGATGCTGGTTTGTTCACTTATCCAATAAAGATTCATTCAACAGATTCTCAAGCCACCAAGCTAGGTCTTTGGGATGTTTGGTATAGTGATGTACCAAACAGACGTAGTCCCTGTCCTCAGGAACTTATATTCTAGCAAAATGATAATGATATTAACATTTAATAATAATGGTAATAGATAAACACTTATGGAGAGCTTACTATATGTGCTAGGTACTATATTAAGAACCTTGTGCAAATTATCTCATATTCTTACAATCCTATGAATAGGAATCATTATTATTTTCACTCTCATTTTAAGATGAAAGACAGGTTAAGTAAGAGAATTTACTCAAAAGTCAAGTTTGAAGTTTATTAGGCTGAATTTCAGTTCTGAACATAAAACAAGATGTTTGCAAGAGCTCAGTAAAGAAAGCATCGGGCTGAGTATTCAATCCAGTAGACACCTTACTCTGTGCCAGACACCAAGTCAGCCCCTCAGGGTAGAACAGGAATGAGGAAGATGTGATCTCTCATCTTGAGGAGCCTGGACTTGGGAGAGATCTGAAGTTTGGTCTTGGTTCTGATCTTAGAAGTTGGACTGAGAGAGTCCCTAGCTTCTTGGAGCTTCTTGGAAAACTGATTAATTTTCTAATCTGTAGAACTCAGGGAGGCAGCAGAGCAATTAATTTTGAAGAAGCCTTAAATCATTAGTGACCACTTCTAAAAGATGTGCAACTTCCTTCACATATGTGTTATGTTCCACTTAGCTGACATTGTTTTCTTTTTGGTGGCACTGTAATAGTTTGAAGTTTGAAACTCTACAAGGCAGTAAAATTGATTTGAACTGTTAAATAATTTAGACTAAGTAAGCCCTGTAGATAAACATGTAATTATGTGAATTACTGTTACTGATGTTGAAATGTGACTATTTACCCAATGAAAGTTAAAGGTGCTCCCTAATTAAAGTCGTTTAAATTCATGCTGATATTTGTAGAGTTTGAGATGCCATAACTATGTTCAAATGAATTCTTGGTGCTTCGGGGAACATATGGCTATAGAAAATAATAATGTTGTTATAATTATTTTTGGTGCTTAATGATACAATAGTTTATGCAATGTTAATGTTCAGATGCAACGGGTTAATGATGTGATTGTTGAAAATAGTAAACTGTGTTATAAAAACAATCATCTGTGACTAGGCAATCTACTTTTTGTTGCATTATGCTAAAACAATATTTTTTCACATGTTGTATGATAAATATCATGTGTTGCTTTGAAATATGTCTCATATAAGTATGCTGGGATATAACTTTCAAAGGTTTATGCTTAGTGGGCACTTAGAATGTGCACACTCTGGTCTTTATCCACCCTCATAGACAACACATATTTCTGAATATTCTTAGCAACTGACATTCTGGTAAGTGGAGCAACAGGAATTAGGGAGATGGGTAAATAGACATGACATCTCATCTCCCTCCCAATTCCTTGACTACTTATGCACTGAGAAAGCATCCTACTCCACATAATTTTTTTTAATACTCTAAGACCTAAGTGAACTCTATTCAAGGAAAGCTTCCCTGAAACAACTGCAGCTGTAAAACTACTGAACAAGACTGCTTTGTCCAAATCAGCAAGGCACAGTTTCCTAGGAGCTGGGCATTTGCATCTTCAGACTAAAGAGGCTAAAGAAATCCTCATTTAGTTGTGCATGAATATACCCACGGAGGAGGACATTAGGTTTTGCTTGTCATGCGACAATTCACAGTATAGTGCTGCAGTGTGGCAAAGTTGGAAAGTGTCCAGAATCCAAAGGCAGGTGGACCTGGATTTAGATCATGGCTCTGAAACTTACTGGCTGTGACTGTGGTCAAGATACTTACCTTTTCCAAGTCTCAGTTTTTGGGTTTATTTTATTTTATTTTATTTTATTTTATTTTATTTTATTTTATTTTGAGACAAGAGTATCACTCTGTCACCTGAGGCTAGAGTGCAGTGGCATGATCATAGCTCACTGCAACCTTGAACACCTGGGCTGAGTAGCTGGGACTACAGGTGCACACCACCATGCCCGGCTACTTTTTTTGTAGAGATGTAGAGATGGGGTCTTGCTCGTGCTCAAGCTGATGAGTCTTAGTTTTTTTATACATTGTTTCTCAATGGCAGCACAGTTGACACTGTGGACCACAGAATTTTTGTTAGGGGGATCTGTCCTGTGCATGGTAGGATGTTTAGCATCTCTACCCACTGGATACCAGTTGCACTGTCTCCCAGTGGTAAAAACCAAAAATGTTTCTGCTCCTTGTACATTTTATTAGGGTAAATTGCCTCTAGTTGAGAACCACTCCTTTAGGTGTTACATTATAGATAACAGAACCCATTTCACAGGTGTGGTAGGCAGAATAATAGCCCCTGAAGATGTCCACATTCTAATCCCTGGAACCCATGAATATGTTACCTTACATGGTAAAGGAGAAATAAGGCTGTACAACTGACCTTAAATTTGGAGTTTACTCTAGATTATCTGAGTGGACCCAGTGTAATCACAAGTGTCCTTAAGAGTGAAGGGTGAGGCAGAAGAGGTCAGAGTGACATATGTGAAATGGCCTTGAATTATTTTTTCTGGCTTTGAAGATGGATGAAGGAGGAACCTAGGAATGTGGGCATCCTCTGGAAGCTGGAGAAGGCCGGGAAACAAATCCTACCAAGAGTGTACAGAAAGAACACAGCCTTGTTGACCCCTTGATTTTAGTTCAGTGAGATGCATGTCAGACTTCTGACCTACGCAACTGTAAGATAATAATTGTGCTTTAACCCACCAAGATTGTGGTAACTTGTGATAGCAGCAATAGAAAACTAATAGGGCTACTGTGAAAATTATGAGATAATGCATATAAGTTACTATTGCCTTGAAATAGTAAGTACTTAATAAATGTTCATGATTTTTTTATTTTATTTTATTTTATTTATTTATTTTTTATTTTTTATTATTTTAGAAAAAAGATTGGGTCATAAGACATTCATCTGCAAGTATGAATGGTGTTCTAGGTCTTTTAAATGGATTCACGGATTTTATGCAACGTGCTATCTGGACAGGCCATTCGTTCAACTGTAACAAGAAATCCCTTGCTCTGCCTTGGTATTCATGCTCCTGCTGATGTGTTTCCACCCACAAGTCTGGGCTCTGTCTTCCCAGCTCTCTGAGCCCTTGACTCCATCATAGCTCACTACATCCTCCTACCTCAGCCTCCCAAGTAGCTGGGACTACAGGTGCACTCCACGATTCCAGGCTAATTTTTCTATTTTTAGTAGAGACAGGGTCTTGCTCTTGCTCCGCCTGGTCTCAAACTCCTGAGCTCAAGCAATCCTCCCACCTTGGCCTCCCAAAGTACTAGGATTATAGGCATCAGCCACCACACCCAGCCATCCATTCTCCTCTTAGACCTGCCTTCCCTTGGCCGCTGCTCTAGGCAGGCACACTTGGCTCTGGTCCTTGGAGCTCTCTCTTGAGTGTGACTTTTTTTTTTTTTGGTCTTCTGGCTCCTTGCAAAGCAGCTCTAATAAGGTATGAAAGCCTTTGTCCCAAGCTCATTGTAACACAAGTTGTTCTAGCCCACCAGCCAGCCCCTTTCCTGAGGGCAGGGATAGGACAACAGGGGTCGTTTTGTCTCATGTATTTTGATGCTTGGTTGTTTGGTGCCATTACATTTAGGATCATTATGTCTACCTGGTAAATTGATCCTTTCATCGTTACATAATGTCCCACTTTGTGTCTAGTAATTTTCTTTTCATTGAAGACTACTTTATCTGATATTTATATAGCCATTAACTTTAAAATTAATGCTTGCATGACATATTTTTTCCATCTTTTTTCCTTCAACTTAATTATATAATTGTATTTGAAGTGAGTTTCTTGTAGAAAACATATTGTTGGATCATTTTTTAATCTGCTCTGTGAATTTCTGTCTTTTAATTGATGTAATTAGACTATTTACATTTAAGATAATTATTGATATGTTAGGGTTTGAACCTACCATTTTATTATTTGGTTTTTGTTTCCTGTTTCTTGTTACTTGGTTTCTCTTTTCTTACCTTCCTGTAGGCTACTTGAATATTTTTAGGCTCCCATCTTGATTACATATAGTCTTTTTAGTACATTGCTTGGTATAGTTTTCTTAGCTGTTGCTCTAGGTATTGCAATATACACATGTAATTTATCGCAATCTATTGGTATCAGTGTTTTACCATTTTGAATGAAGTATAGAAAATTTACTTCCATTTAAGCACATTTACTCTTCCGTTAAATATGATTACCTTTAAATATAGTTGTACTAAATGTTACAATACATTGAACACTACATGAGATGATGTTATGATTTTTGCATCAACCATCAAATACGATTTAAGAAATGAGTGAAGCATAAAGATAACATATATATATATCATGAAATAGAAATGAGAGTCCAGAAATAAATCTTGACAATTATGATCAGATGAGCTTCAACAAGGATGCCAAGACAATTCAATGGGGGAAAAACTGTCTTCTAAACAAATGGTGTTGGGACAATTGGATATTTGTACACAAAAGAATGAAGCTGGACCCTTACCTGACACCATACAAAAATATTAACACTTCCTCAAAAAAAGATATACAAATGGCCAACAAACACAGGAAAAGATGCTCAACACTATTAGTCATTATGTAAGTGCAAATTAAAACCACATTAGATACCACTTCATACCCAGTAGGGTGGCCATAATAAAAAAGGCAGATAATAACTATTTTGGGTGAGGATATTAAAAAAAAATTGGAACCCTTGTACACTGATAGTGGAAATGTAAAATAGTTTAGCTACTTTGGAAAATAGTTTAGCAATTGCTCACATGATTAAACATAAAGTTACCAAATAACCCAGCAATTCCATTTCTAGGTATCTACCCAAGAGAATTGAAAACATATTTTCATACAAAAACTTGTACATGAATGTTCATAGCAGCATTATTCTTAAAAGTCAAAAAGTGGAAATACACAAATACATCAACTGAAGAATAGATAAAGATGGGGGATCGACATAATCTCCACAAATAAAAAAGTCTTATGGTGGGAGAGTCAGTAGAACAAACCATGGTCCCTGTTCCTGCAGCTATTCTTGAAATGATAGCTAACATATTTCATCCCCCTCCTCCATAACCCATTTTCTGTTTTCTTCACTCTTAGCCAGTACTTCAGCTTCTCTGGATTCCTTGTTTGGTGGAATGACCTAGACTTTTACTCCTGAGAGGACTGAGGCTTTGGTTGCCTTGCCCTTGTCAGGACATAGCTATTAATACTTGCCTCTATTTGCTGTTCCTCACTGGGAATGGAAGCACCAGGGATGCTCCAATGAGTCCTTCGAGTTGCAGGCTCATCCCTGACACATAAAGTAGCAGCAACCTTATCTCTTCCCTACAATCAAAGTTGTTACTCCTGCCAATAGAGAAACTCTTTTCTTTGTTGCTTCATGCACACGAGGAGTCCAAAGTGACCAGGAGTTAGTTGTATTAATAGTTTTGGGTTCAGTGAAACATTATGTCCTCATGAAAGTATTCCCTCTTCCCTGAGAACCAGGACCTCCATCCAGCAGAATGCAGTGTCTGAGGGATGGGAAACATAAATTCTGCAAGTGGGATCATGGGAGCCATGCTGAGTGGAGCCAATCTTATTTCTATCCCTCGGTTCCTGAACCTGTGCTGTGCCCTCATCAGGAATGGGCACCATGTATCATGCACTTGTTGAATACATATATAACATGCCGAAGGACTATGCAGGGCCTCCATCAGATGTTGTCTGCAAGTGGGCACCTCTACAAAACCTTTCCAAAGATCTTTCGGGCTGATGCTCTGGGGAACATGGTATGTGGTAGGATCTGTGGATCCCATGGGCAAGTGCCCATTGCCACATACGTTTTGCTGTGAAGTGGCTCCTTTGGTCTGCGGCAGTGTTCCTCAAGATCCCATGTTGGTAAAGTACATTTTATAAGCCCTTGGAGACTGGTCCTACAGGCACAAAAGTCACACCCTTGTCCAAAGTAAGTGTCAAAGACTAGTTACTTTCCTTCAGGATAGAAAGGATCCAAAATAATCAACTTATCCAAGATGCTAGCTGGTCGCCTGCAGGGGTGCTACACTGAGAGCACAGATTTGGTCCCTGTGCTCTCCAGTTTGGTATTCAGCAGGGACAGCGGGGTCAGCCATGGTGAACAAGAACCTGTGATGTTCATGGAGCCCATGCACAGCCTCCAACCCTGCCAACCCTCTGTATGTAGCACATCGTGCAAGAGTTACCTAGTCTACCTAGTTGCTGAGCATCTCCTCTGCAGTGAGTACTTTATGGCTGATATTAAAGTGAAACACAAAGATCCACATTTCTTGTGCCCACTCCCCAAATTCCATCCCTATGCATCTTCCCCAGACCTTGTCTCTGGTTTTCTATTTCTGCTGCTTCTAGGTGCTGACTAACCAACCCGGCCATTCACCACTACCCACGCCCCTATTGGGGCTGGAGACAACGATATAGAAAACATTTAGAGGGATTTCCTGTAAAGAGGAGCAAGGACTTGGGGAAATGGTTGGAGGGAGAAAAGGGGTCAAGACAATTTTTTTAAGATAAGAAGAAATCAGTGTGACAGTATGCTGAGGGAAATAATCCAAAGGAAACAGAAAGTATGATGTAGTACACAGAGAAGAAAATTACTGGAGTTGGATTTCAGTAGCCTCAAAATGCAATACAAATGGCAATATATTATTTGAAGCCAAATTATGACACATTTTAATCATTTATATATAAATTTAATGGGATTGTATAAATTAATTATTCAAGAAACATATATAAAGCATCTACTGGGAACTAAGGATATGCTATTTCTAGGGATATAGAGATAAACAAGAATATCTTAAGGAATTCACAATGAGAGAGATGATTGTGGAAATAGTTAATTGCAATTTAGTGTGAGAAATGCTATAATAGAAGGCTGGGTAGAAAGATCTTCATTTTGATATCATATACACCCAATACTCAAATAATTGCCTACAGATACAGGATCTAACTAACTGCAAAAGATATACAACTAGCTCTGTCAGGATTTTAAAATATCTTTTATCTGTTGTTCTTGTACTTACAGGGGAGAATCAAAAGAGCAACTAGTTCCTTTTAATCTGCCCTCTTTTTTTGTCTTACTGCAAAATAGATAGGGAGATGACGTAAATGTAAATGTGGTTATAAAAAGTTACAATTATGAATAATTGGTACTGTCAGTTACAGACCCTGATGAATTGCTGATATGTAGAATTATTAAGAGAATTGGCAGAGCAATGTTATAAAATCAGATATTGCTTCCCTAGGAAATTATTAAGGGGAAATAGCATTAGAATAGAGAAAATGAAGCTGATTTTGTTTGGAGTTTACTGTCTTTCACTGAGCATACATTATGCATAAGACTGCACAGCAGGAGTCAACCTCTAGAAGGTTTACCTTGAGGGGGAAAGGAGAGTGCATCTCTAGGAAGAAGAATGTAAGTCCTAAGCTAGAAAACATCTTTCCATTTCAAAGAGTTGCCTTGTGTTTCTCATATCTGTGTCACTGAGGTGGAACGTCTTCGGAGAACACAGATGAGGGCCAAATGGAACTGGCTCTTGGCAGTAGATGGCAGTGGCATTTGGAATTAAGTAACCAAAGCTTCTCAGAGCCACACCAAGACCTGTCTCCCGCTCCGGTCCAATTGACCTCATTAAACTGCTCCCATATCCCACACAAAATATACTTTTTTGTCTTAAAAAATTGAAATAATTTTCCAGTTTTATTAGGTATAAATTATTGTTTTCATTCTCATGGTATAAATTCTATAATATTTATATATAATTATATATACATTGAGTCGAGTTAGAACTCACCAGCTGACATACTGTATTTTGTAAACATTTTAATAGATGTTTTAAAAATTTAGAGGCAGTATTATTTTTCTTTTCATGTCTAAATCATATTATAGGCCCTTAAAAATGTTACAGCCACAGATACTTTGCCAGTAATACTTGGTGGATAAAATTTAGATGGTACATGACCAAAAAACCATGAATTCTGGTCCCCCCGCCCCTTAGGAATGCCTCTTCCACTTCAAGGATTATGAAGTTATTCCCTATGTTCGTTTAGTTGTTCTGGAATTCATTTGTGTATGGCATAGAGATCTAACTTCATGTTTAGATATGTGAATATCAAATTGCCTCCTGTATTTGATTGTGAAGTACCCGTTACAGGGACTTGCTCATGTTTAGGAAGCCAGTCAGCTGTCAGAGTGGTCAGGTTAGGCAAAGGAGGTGGGGCAGGCAAAATACAGGTGAAGTTTGGAGGAAATGATCCTCCTTTTCCCTGTGGAAAAAATATCAATTGTCAAAAATATCTTCATAGGACTTTATATATTATGTATTATAAAGGTCTAACGACTATAACTAACGCCCATTCTTAAAGAGATCGCTGCTTGGTGGCACATAATCAAAGACATTCTAGGTAAGAGGACAAATCTGAAAACCAGAGCTGATCAATATTTAGTTTCAAGATGTTAATAATCTCTTGTCTATAAAAGAGTTACATGTTAGAAGCATGTCTCAGATGGGAACTTCCCAAAGGAAATCATAAGATTTGAAGTCAAAGTGTGTGCCCAATCCCATTCTAGACCCGGGAGCCAGCAGCCTCCACTGGATGCATCTTGGCTGCTCACGAGAACAGGCTCCTGCGCGGGGTAAAGAGCCCTAACTCTGCTCAAGGTCAGATCCTGCTCTCAAAAGTGCTCAGTGTGGAAGTCCTGGGACTGGACAGAAAGATGCCTCTAGGCCAGGAGAGGACAGGAGGAGAGTGGAGCCCCAGGCTGTCCCCTTGATGGGTGGCTATGGATTGGCTGTGCTCTCGGGCAGCCCTCTTCAAGTAGCTGCTTTCTCTGGATTCTGGCAACTATGTGCTTCATACCTAGAGGTGGTAATGACTTTCTGACCCATACTTTTGTAAATAGACAGGGGACTCAACTAAGGACCTGGCCTGAGAACTCTTTTCTTCCTTATCTATTCATTAATGCTTTTAAGAAGATGATGTTTTATCTTTTATCCAGGACTTTCTATTGTTTTCAGCATGCAACCACCATGTTATCAGAAACAGAAGTTCTTTGTTATTTTCTGTTATGACAGGTGAGGATTTTTATCTCTCTTATACCCATTTCCTCCCCTCCCTCCATCCTCTTAATGTTGTATAACATTTCTTTTGCCTATTCTATCTTCAGTGTTTCTTGTTTTGACTATGAAAATATTATTCAATGTTTAACCAAAAAATGTACCGTTATTAACTTTCTTTTCCTATTTTTCCTGTAGTTGATAGAACTTTTCTTAATTTTCTTAGTATCTGTGGTGTTAAACTAAGCTAATCTGGCCTGACAATGCTTCCATATTTGAGTCCTTACATAAGGATCTGCAACCTAACTTAGTACATAAACTAACTGAAAACCTAATTTAGGAGTATACTCTTCTTTATTTATTTTAGAGACAGAGTCTTGCTGTGTTGCCCAGACTGTAGTGCAGTGGCATGTTCATAGCTCCCTGCAACTTTGAACTTCCAGGGTCAAGTGATCCTCCCGCCTCAGCCTATTGAGTAGCTAGGACTACCTGGTTAATTTTTCAGTAGAGATGGCAGGCAGGTTGGGGCAGGGAGAAGTGAGGAGTGTCTCACTATGTTGTCCAGGCTGGTCTCAAGCAATCCTCCCCTCTTAGCCTTCTAAAGCAGTAGGATTACAGGTGTGAGCCACTGCATCGGGCCCAGAGCATATTCTTGTATAAATAGTTGAGTCTTAGTCAATTCCAACAGCTGAGCTTCAGTCAATCAGGAAACTGATTCAAATGAGGCAAAATGCCAAGCTATAACCAATTAAGCTGTCTCTATACCTCACTTCTGTTTTCTATCCATAAATGCTGCCTAACCATTTTGCAGATGAGACTTCTTAGAACCTGTTCTGGTTTTGAGGGCTGCTGGATTCATGAATCATTCTTTGCTCAATTAAATTCTGTTAAATTTAACTTGTCTAAGGCTTTTCCTTTTAACAATGACTAAATGTTACCTACCAATCCATACCTATCCTAAACATCTTGATTGATAACTCAGATATAGAATTTATGGATACAAATTATTTACCTAAAAATTTTTGAATGCATTGATCAATTATCTCCTTGTTTCTAATGTTGCCATGGAAAGACTTGATGCCATTCTGATTCCCAATCTTTTGCATACATCTGTTTTTTTCTCTCTCTGGAAAGGTTTAGGATCTTTTATTTTTCCTACAGTTTAATAAAATGAACTTGATGTATGAATTTTTTAAAAATCTATTTTACTAGACACTGAGTTACTAATATCTGGACTGTTCTGGACAATTTTTAAAAATTATTTGATAACTTTTCCCGTTTGGTTTTTCTCTTTTCCTCCTGGAACACTTATTAGCATGATAGTCATCTAGGATTGGTAGTCTAATATTCTTAAGTTTTATGTTCAATCTTCATCTCATTTTGCTTTTGGTGAGATTTGTTTTGCTTTTTCTCCTAACCCTTTTACCGAATTTAAAAAATGTTTAATATTTTTATATCCAAGAGTTTTTTCTTGTCCTCTGTTTCTATTATATAACATACTATTGTTTCAATATGCAACATCTCTTATTTCCCTGGGAATATTAATTACAGTTTATTTTTGCTTTGGTCTCTGTCTTTTGTGGCGGAGACTATGCTCAAAGAGCTGATGAAAGGCTAGAAAGCCGATTAGAAACTGCCTGTGTAGGGAGTGGCGTGCCAACGGATGCGCTTCCCCATACGACAGTGGTTCTCAGCTGCAGGTGATTTTTTTGCCCTCCTCCCCACTGGAGACATTTTTGGTGTTCACACCTGGGCAAAGAATACCAGTGGTATCTAATGAGCAGAGGCCAATGATATTGTTAAACATCCTGCAACAGCCTCCCACAATGAAGAATTATCTGGTTCACAATGTCAGTAGTGCTTAGAATGAGAAACCCTGCTGTGGGGGAGGGGTGGGGTGGCCAGCCTGCTTGGACCTCATATGTCAGTAGGTAAAGGACTTTTCTCCAGTGTGTGGTCAGTGTCTCCAGGGAAGCATCTTTCAATCCCCTACTGAAAAGTATAAACCTGGCCATTCATGTTTTGAGCTGGGCAAAGGAAGGAGGCTTGACAGGGCTCTTGAGTTTTAGTACACAGACTTTTGCCTAAAATTCTATTTCATTCTAGCACTTCATGTCACCATTCTCTCTGTTAATATACTTTTCAGTTCAAATTTTTTCCAGAAGGGTGGTCGCCAGGCCAAGAGAGGCAGGAATGAGAACATGAGGACTCAATTTTTTCTTTTACAGATTTTCAAACAATCTCCTGGTTAAAACATCTACTCATTCTTAATCTTTTAGGGTGCCAGTGTCTCCACTTTTTGAGCCATTCTGGGGTCCTGTGGGTCCAATCAGCTTGCTTCTGGCCGACATCACCTCCGCAGGCACTTAGAGTTGACCTTCCTCTGTTTTGCTAAGTCATTTACCATTCCTCCATCTGATTTCCCCCCTAAATACAGTGTGGTTTGGGGTTACAGATGTTTCCTAGATTCAACAAAGATGGAATTTAGGTTTCTGTTTCTTGTTCTTCTTGTGAGAAGATGGCATTGGGAATGTCTTTAAAAAGGAAGTGACTGTGACTTTTATGCCAAATTGCCAAAAACTCGTATTCTGCCCATCTTTAGTTGCTAGTTGGTGCCCCTGTGCAGTGTGCTGAGAGCAGCTCTGACCCCCTCAGTGCTAGCCCTGGGCCTGCATCACAGCTGCGCCACAGCGAGTCTTTTTAATGCAAAGAGGACAAAAGGAATAAATAAATACTTTGGAGATCCCGAGGAGAAATGAATAATTCTAGGAGACTTGAGGAGGGTTTGAGAGAAGTGAGTCTTCAGTGGAAATGTACAGATTAAGTAGGCATTTGGCTGTTAAAGTACAAGAGAGGAGAAGAGCCAGGAGGAGAGAGAATTCGAGACAGAGAATACTACAGGCCAACCAGCCGTGGAGATGTGAAAGGACCACTAGGCAGAATAAAACTGGCTGACTCTTACTGGTATTTCATGAGTAAGCTCATCTAATCCTCACATTAATCCTGTGAGGAAGATAATTATTATATTCCTCATGATGCATATGAGGAAACTGAGGCATAGAAAGGATTAGCAACTTGCCCAGGGTCCCTCATCTGGAAGGTGACTGAACAGGGATGAACACGTCGGTACTGTGGCCCCACACCAGCCCCCACCACTGGGAGAAATGTCACCACCACAGCTCACCAGTGAGGACGTTTGGAGCCAGCGTGTTAAGAGGTCTTGGATGACAGACCAAGGGGGTTGGATTTTATCAAATTTATTATGTTTCTAGGCCGGGCACAGTGGCTCATGACTGTAATCCTAGCACTCTGAGAGGGCAAGGCGGGAGGATTGCTCAAGGTCAAGAGTTCCAGACCAGCCTGAGCAAGAGTGAGACCCCGTCTCTACTAAAAAATAGAAAGAAATTAACCAGACAACTAAAAATATATAGAAACAATTAGCTGGGCATGGTGGCACATGCCTGTAGTTCCAGCTACTCGGGAGGCTGAGGCAGTAGGATTTCTTGAGCCCAGGAGTTTGAGGTTACTGTGAGCTAGGATGACGCCACGGCACTCTAGCCCAAGCAACAGAGTGAGACTGTCTCAAAAAAAAAAAAATTTATCATGTTTCTAGAACTCACCAGCCGATAGATTCTAAGCATGGTCAAGTAATAGTTCATCTCTAATTCCTCTTGATCAATAGCTCCCTCCACCAAATGAAAAGGCCTCCACACGTCTCTTTTCTGGGGTGTCTCTTAAGTCCTAGGGCTGAGAGCTGCCTCCAGAGCAGCTCGGTTGGCCTACATCATTCCTCTGATCTTCCCACTGCTGCAGATATCTCACACCCTGAGCAGTGTGGCCGTTACCTTTCCCTGTGCGACTGATACTGTCTGGGTGATTGGTCTTTCTGCAAACTGACCGTTCCTCTGCTGATTGCCCCCGGAAGGATGAGAAGCCCAAGCAAAAATGTAGAGGAACATTTTACAGATGGAGTGCTTATGTGCTGATAAAAGTATTGCTCAATTTCTCATTTGTTACCAGAGACTAACATGTAATGAGATTATTAAATAATGGATATGTATATCTTTATGTAAGTATGTTATAGCTATAATAAATTTGGATATTAGAGTCTCTTTTCACAAAAGTGAAAATAGTCTTACACTGTTAGAAGACTTTGAGTCCGCATGCTATTAAGCACTTGAAAAAATTAACCAATATTACTGAGCACCTCCTAAGTACCATGGGAGATACAAAAAGTATCACGTGGAGTCCAAGACTCCAGGCAATATATAATATTACAGTGTCATTGTGTGTCATTTGATATAGTTTTATATACATTTTTGTTTCCTGTTCTTTCCTCATCTCAATTATAAATTACTGAAGTAAAAAAGAGTGCTGCCATGTCTGGGCCCTTTCATCAGGCATTCACAGGCCTTACAAATCTTAGCACAGTGCTAAAAACTCAGTTGTCATTGATTCCTTTTTTATGTGTAGTTTCTATTATATATTTCCTTTAATGATCTCTTGAGTAAGGTAGATTCTCTTTTTCTAGATTCTGTTTTTTAATTGACAAATAATTGTACATATTCATGGGATACAATAGTGATATCTTAATACATATAAAAGAGTATTTGTAACATTAATGGAAAACAGTAGAATAACTTCTTTCATTATTTCTGGACATATCTTATTTTCAAACAGTTAATTCTTTCCCTGTTTATGTAAATGTAAATAATATAAAGGCTATCAGTTTTAATTTGTTCTGATTGTAAAAATAATACAGTATAGAAAAAGTAGAAAAAAATCTCCCATAATTCTACCATTCAGAGATAAGAATTGTTGATATTTTGAAATATTTCCTGTTCAGGATTTTGTCTAAGGAAATACTTATCCTGACGAAATCACCAGAGAAGATGTGATTTATGTACCAGGATGCTTATTATAACAGTTATATTTAAAAATTAAATACAACATAATTGTCTAAAAGAGAGTAATGATTAAATTTATTACAGATTTTTATATTTCTATGACAGATTATTTTGTAGTCATTGTAAGTCATTGCAGTCATTACATTTTTATAACAACTTTATTGAGATATATTTCACATACCATAAAATTCACCCATTTTAAGTATACAAATTCGATGGTTTTTAGTATATTCACAGAACAGTGCAACCATCATTACAATCATTTTAGAACATTTTCATCACCCCATGAAGAAGCCCTGTACCTGTAGCAGTCACACCCTGATGGTCCTATCTTCCCACCCCACCCTAGACCTAGGCAACAACTAGTCTGCCTCTATGGCTTTGTCTCAATTTCTGTCTCTATGGATTTGCCTATTCCGGACATTCCATATAAATGGAATTATACAGTAAGTGGGCTTTTGTGACTGGCTTCTCTCACTGATCTTAATGTTTCCAGGGTTCATCTATGTGGTAGCACCTATCTGTACTTTATTCCCTTCCGACTAATGATATTCCATTGTGTGGCTATGCCACTTTTTGTTCATCCATTCATCAGCTGATGGACATTTGGATTGTTGCCACTTTTTGGCCATAATGAATAATGCTTCTATGAACATTCATATCAGAGTTTTTTTGGTAGACATATGTTTTCAATTCTCTTGAGTGTATGCGTAGAAGCAGAATAATTGGGCCATATGGTAGTTCTATGTCTAAACACTTGAGGAATTGCCAGACTGTTCTTCAAAGTGGTTACACCACCTTACATTCCCACTAGCACTGTATGAGGGTTTCAAATTTTCCGAGATCCTTGCCAACACTTGTATCTGTATTTTTGTATTAAAGCCATTCTAGTGAGTATGAAATGGTATGTTAATGTCACTTTGATATTTGCATTTCCCTGACGGCTAAGAATGTAGAGCATTTTTTCTTGTGCTTATTGACTGTTTATCTTCTTTGAAGATGTATCTATGCAAATCCTTCGCCCATTTTTAAATTGAGTTGTCTTTTTATTATTGAGGTTTAAATGTTCTTTATAGATTCTAGATTCATGTACATTATCAAATATATGACTTACAAATATTTTCTTACATGCTGTGGATTGTCTTTTCATTTTCTTGGCAGGTTTTTTTTATTTTTTTGACAGAGTCTCACTCTGTTGCCTGGGCTAGAGTCCCATGGCATCAGCCTAGCTCACAGCAACCTCAAACTCCTGGGTTCAAGCAATCGTACTGCCTTAGCCTCCCAAGTAGCTGGGACTACAGGGATGTGCCGCTATGTCCAGCTAATAGTTGTCCAGCTAACTTCTACTTTTTTTCAGTAGAGATGGGGTCTTGCTCTTGCTTAGGCTGGTCTTGAACTCCTGAGCTCAAACTATCTGCCCGCCTTGGCCTCCCAGAGAGCTAGGATTACAGGCGTGAGCCACCACGCCTGGCCTTCTTGGAAGTTTTTTGAAGCATAAAAGGTTTTAATTTTAATGAAGTGCAGCTTTTCTATTTTTTCTTTTGTTGCTCATGCATTTGGTGTCATATCTAAGAATGGTTTGCCAAATCCTAGATCATAAAAATTTACCCTTTTCTTCTAAGAGTTTTGTACTTTTAGCTCTTACATTTAAGTCTTTCATACATTTTGAGTTAATTTTTATTTATGGTGTGATGTAAGGGTCCAACTTCATTCTTTTGCATGTGGCTATCCAGTTGTCCTGGCACTATTTATTGAGAAGACTATTCTTTCTCACGGAATGGTCTTGGCACCCTTGCTGAGAATCAGTTAATCACAGATGTATGGATTTATTTCTGGAGTCAGTTCTGTTTCATTGATTTATATATTGAACTTTGTATTGGTACCACCCTGTTTTGATTATTGTTGCTTTGTAGTGAGTTTTGGAATCAGGAAGCATAAATCCTCCTACTTTGTGCATCTTTCAATATGAGTATAAGTTTCAAGAGTATAAGTTTCATACTTCTTTTGTTACATTTATTCCTAAGTATGTTATTCTTTTTGGTACTATTATAAATGAAACTGTTTTCTTAATTTTATTTTTGAATTGTTCGTTGCAAGTGTATAGGAACAAAATTGGTTTTTGTATATTGATCTTGTATCCTGCAACTTTGCTGAATTCCTTTATCAGTTCTAACAGGTTTTTTTGTGGATTCCTTAGAATTTTCTGTATACAGTATCTTGTCATCTGTGAATATAGTTTCACTTCTTCCTTTTCCATCTAGATGGCTTTTATTTCTTTTTCTTGCCTAATTGTTCTGGCTATAACCTCCAGCATAATGTTGAATATAAGTGGCAAGAGCTGCCATCCTTGTCTTGTTCCTGATCTTGGGAGGAAAGAATTCAGTCTTTCACCATGAAGTGTGATGTTAGCTGTGGGTTTTTCATAGCCGCCCTTTTATCAGGTTTAGAAAATTCCCTTTTATTTGTAATTTACTGAGTGTATTTCTTTTATTATGAAAGATGTTGTATTCTGCCAAATGTTTTTCCTGCACATATTGATACGATCATGTGATTTTTGTTTTTTATTCTATTGATATAATGTATTACATTGTTTATTTTTTAGATGTTGAACCACTTTTGCATTTCTGGATAAATCTCATTTGGTCATGGTGTATACTTCTTTTTATATATTGCTGGATTCTATTTACTAGTATTTTGTTGAGTATTCTTGCATTCAAATTCGTATGAGATATATGACTGTAATTTTTTTTCTTGTGATGTCTTTGTCTGGTTTTAGCATCATGTTAAGACTGGTCTCATGACCAGGGATGGGAAGAGTTTGTGAAGAATTGGTATTAATTCTTCTTTGAATGTTTGGTAGAATTCAGCAGAGAAGTGGGACCAGGGCTCTTCTTTCTGGGTAGTTTTTGATCACTAATTCAATCTCTTCACTGGTTATAGGCCTATTAAAATTGTTTATTCCTTCTTGAGTCACTTTTGTTAGTTTGTGTTTTTCTAGGAATTTATCCATTCCATCTAAGTTATCTAAATTGTCAATGTACAATTGTCTATAGTATTTTTATATAATCCCTTTTTGTTTCTGTAAGGTCAGTAGTAATGTTCCCTCTTTCATTTCTGATTCTAGTAATTTGAGTCTTGTCACTTTTTTTGGTCAATCTTGCTGAAGATTTAGCAATTTTATAGATCTTTTCAAAGAACCAGCTTTTCATTTTATTAATCTCTTTATCATTTTTCTGTTCTCTATTTTGTTAATGTTTGTTTCATTATTTCATTCCATCTGTTGCTTTGAGTTTAGTCTCTTGCAGAGAACAAAAAATTGGATCTTTTTTTAATAAATTCAGTATCACAATATCTGCCTTTGATTGATGGTTTAATTCAGTCACATTTAATGTTATTTGATATAGTCTTTTGGTTTATGTCTGTCATATTACTTTTTGTTCTCTATAAACTCATATCTTTTTTGTTCCTCTATTTCTCCTTTACTGCTTTCTTTTATATTAAGTGAATATTTTTTAGTATAATGTTTACATTCCCTTAATTTTTTTCACTATTTTTGAGTTATTTTCTTAGTGGCTGCTCTAGGGCTTCTATATGCATCTTAACTTATCAGAATTGATTTTAGATTTATACTAACTTAATTTTAGTAAGATACAAAAATATTCCTCCTATTTAGCTGTAGTCCCTCTTCCCCCTTTTGTGCTATGATTATTATTACATATATCACATCTATTTATGTTACAAACTCAATAATACACTGTTATAATTATTATTTTATATAATTTTATGTCTTTTAATGAAGGTGGAAGGAGAAAGGAGAACAAGTATGTATAAATAGAGTTTGTTTTGTAACCCTTATTTGTCATTTTTTATTCTCTTCATTTTTTCTGTGGATTCAAATTACCATGTGGTGCCATTTCTTTGCTTCAATACGGCTTTGCAACTGCCAATTTTTCTGTTCTGTTATTGTCAAATATATTACATTTCTAAAGACATGAGTCCAGCAATATAGTTATATATATATTGTTTATGTAACTACTTTTTTAATCAGTCAAGAGAATCAGGGTGAATATGCATTTATAGTGTAGTTTATAATCACTTAATTACCTTTACGGCTACTCTTTGTTTTTTTGTGTGGATTTGAATTGTTGTTGGGGGTCACTTGATTTCATCTTAAATAACTTCCTTAATATTTCTTGTTAGGTGAGTCTGCTAACAACAAATTCTCTCAGTTTTTGCTATTGTGAGAATATTTTTATTTTGCCTTCCATTTGGAAAAATAGTTTTTGCTGGATATAACATTCTTAGTTAAGTATTTTCTTACAGCACTTTGAATATGTCATCCCACTGCCACCTGGCCTCTATTGTTTCTGCTGAGAAGTCAGCTGTTAATCTTATTGGGGTTCCCTTTTACATGGTACCTTTTATTTTTCACTTGTTGCTTTCAAAATTTTCTTTTTCTCTTTGTCTTTTAGTATTTTTTTACTATGATATTTCTATATGTGAATCTCTTTGCATTTATCATACTTGGAGTTCATTGAGCTTCTTGGATATGTAGGTTAATGTGTTCATCAAGTTTGGGAAATTTTCAGTCATTATTTCTTTGAGTTGTTTTTTATTTTTTATTTTTTGTTTTTTTGTTTTTTGAGTTTTTTACTCTCTCTCACTCCTTTCTTTCTGTTATTCCCAATACACATATGTTGGTGTGCTTAATTATGTCCCACGTTTCTCTGAGGCTCTGTTCATTTTGCTTCATTTTCTTTTTTTATTTGTTATTTGGACTGCATGATTTCTATTGCTTTACCTTCAAATTTGCTGATTCTATCTTCTGCTAGTTCAAATATACTAGTGAACCCCTCTAATGAATTTTTAATTATTGTTTTTTTCAACTCTAGAATTTTGATTTGGTTCTTTTTTTATAATTACTTTTTTATATTCTTCAGATGAGGAGACTTTGTCATTATCATCCTACTTCCCTTTAAAACTACTACTACTGCTTCTTCTTCTTTTTCTTCTTCTCCTCCTCCTGCCCTTCCTCCTCCTCCTCCTTCTTCTTCCTGTTCCTCTTCCTCTCCCTCTCCTTCTCTCTCTCCCCCTCCCTCTCCTTCTCCTTCTGCTTCTCCTCCTCCTACTTCTTCCTCCTACTCTTCCTCCTCCTTCTTCTTCTTCTTCCTCTTGTTCTCCTCCTCCCCCTCCCCCTCTCCCTCCCCCTCCTCCTCCTTCTTGTTCTTGTTCTTGTTCTTCTTGTTTTCATGTTTCTTCTTTCTTCTTCTTCTTCTTTGACAGAATCTTGCTCTATCACCCAGTCTGGAGTGCAAATGGTGCAATCATAGCTCATTGCAGCCTTGAACTCCTATACTCAAGCAATCTTCCTTCCTCTGCCTCTCAAGTCTCTGGGATTACAGGTATGAACCACATCCCTTTACTTCTTTAAGCAAGCTTTCCTTTAGTTCTTTGAGCATATTTATAATGAATGCTTTGAAGTTTTTATCTATTAAATTCAACATCTGGGTATTCTCATAGGCAGTTTCTGTGCCTGTTTTTTTTTTTTTTTCCTGTATGTGGGTCACACTTTCCTGGGTTTTTGGTTTGCTTGTTTGTTTTGCTTTTGCATGTCCAGTGTTATTGAAAACTGGACACTTTAGCTAATATATTGTAGCAACTCTGGATACTGTTGGCTTGTTTTTATTGTTGTTTGCTTATTTGTCAGTGACCTAGCTGGACTGTATTAATCAAGTCTATTTTTCCACAGTGTGAAGCCTGTGATGTTGCTCTTCAGAGAGCACATCCTTGGACATGTGCATAGTCACCCTGAAATGAAAGTGTGTTTAACAGGGCTCTTTTTGTCTATCTCTTTTCTTGATCTCTGTGTTATATCATCTGCCTCTTTTGGTATCACATCCAGCTCCATTAATTGCTGGCTGATTGTTTTATTGTTTTCATCAATGTCCTAGGGCATAAATTGCTCCATAGTCTGACCCAATTAAATTCAATGCCCTTTGCAGGGGTAGATTTTGAGACTAGTCTTTGAGGTTTGTTCTGAATCATAGGAGTGGATAGCTGTCTTTTTCTCTGGTTTTCTCTGGTAAACTAGCTGGCCAAGTTTTAGCTTCTTGCTCTCATGGAGCTACCAGCCTTATCTTAGTTGCTTACCACCATATTCTTCACTGCTTTCGAGAGCATTTTTAGGTTTGAACTTCCCCACTCTCTGTTTCAAACAAGGTCAGTTCCTTTGGGGGAAAACTTCGGAGCTCTCTTTTCTTATAAACTGCCTGCCCCTGGGCAAAATCTCTGAGCTGTTGCAGAACTGGGGACAGGAACAGGGGTACACTTCTCTCAAAATGCTATCCTTGATTTATGAATAGTGCATTGTGGGGTGGGGAGGTGATATTCTCTGGTGAGAGCAATTGGGGTTCCAATTTTCTCAGCCTGCCATGCCTGGGGTAGAGTTTCCACCATATGAATGGAGGCTGAAGGAAGGAAGGAAGCCCTCATTCTCACCAGAGACTTAGCCTCTGCAACCAGGAGTAGTGATAAGAAATACTGGTGGAACTGCCTCTTCTTGGGAGACACTATACCTCATCTGAGGAGAATAGGAACTGAGGATAGTGGGAGTCCCATCTCCTTGGTCACACTCACCTGGATTGGAACTTCCACCATGTTGCATGCTGGACTGGGATTGGGGAGGGAAGAAATGGATCATGGCTCAAGTGAACTCTTGTTCTCAAGAACAGAACTCTTGCTGTTCTGATAGCGATTAAGTAAATTTTCTTTAGTAAGTGTTTCTTTGTTTGCTACAAGCACACATCGGATGATCTCCAAAGACTTTAAGTGGTTATTTGTTTATTTGTTTGTTTTATTATTTTCACAAGATATGATTGTTTCGCTGGTGAGTGGGTCCATGGAGCAATTTCTCTGTCCATTCTAGAAGTGGAACTCCCAACAGTCATCACATTTTTGAATAATATTTAATGACACAAAGAATGGTCATAACATAACTGACAAAGGTACAATTTTAAAATATTTTCATTTTGTCCCAATTTTGTATATCACGTATGTGTATAAGAGTTTTTGAATACATTATTTTATACATTAAAAGAGAAAAGACAGAAAATAAGCAAAGTCTTAACAATTGGTATTTTATTTATTTTCAAAATTTTCTTTAATGTGTATTATTAATAAAATAAAAAATAACATAAAAATAAAATACATGCTCTTAGTAGTTTTAGCACCAACATGTGTTTACTGACCATTCTCCTGGAAAACTACAGCACTATTGGGAGAATAGCAATGGTTTAGAAAAGTTTACACAATTTACTTATGTCCTGGTAGAAGTACCAATACATCATAATTATACTAGTTATAACAACTGGTATATTTGTGTGAATCAAATACCCGAGACACATATTTGGTCTACTTTGGGCACCAGGGGAGTGTAATTATATTTCACACCCTTTCCACATTTGTCTTTCTTAGTCTCTTGCCTGTGATGATGATGAGGAGGAGGATGACAATGACAATAGGCAACTCTGAGCATTTATGATGTCCCAGACCCTTTCCTTCATTGTTTGATATGAATCTTCACAATCTAATGAGGTAGATACAGATATTATCTTTATTTTATATATGAAATAACTGAGACGTAGACTAAATAACTTGCCTGCTTAAATTAGAAATGTGTTTAGAGACCTTTAATGGAAAACTTGATTAACATTGGCTTAAACATTTAGGGCTTTTTTTTTTTTTTTGTATGTCACCAGATATTAGGAGGGTTAGTGCTACTGGTGCCACACAGCCCAAGATCACATAGTTAGTAAATGGTGCAAGTCTATGTTCTTAACCTCTCTAGTAATCTGCCTATAGGTAAGGTAGTCAGAGGTTCTATTTAGAGTGTACTAATGACTTAGTGTAACATTTTGTCATTAGTATGACTTCTAGATTTGGGGTCAGAGAGCCCCATGGAAGATTGAGAGGAATTCAAGATCTAAGGGATGACACTAAGAGGGCTTGAGAGCTGCAGTCTGAGAAAGATCTAAAAAGAATGCAGACTAATCATTCAATAAAGGAATTAGTACAATTCCGCCAGGGTTAAGAAGGGGATGGGGGGAGAAGGTGGTTTGTGGAATTCCATCTACCAAAATCAAGCTACAACTGTGGAAAACATAAAGTGAAGATGAAACACACCCAAGGAACAGATATTACAAAACTGAACCCATCTGAAGAATGCAGATTCAGAATTCTCTCTTGTCAAGGCTATTCCTTTGTAAGCCTACATCCTGCCTTGAATATCTGATTGATAAACAACTGTCTCATGATCATGAATCATAGTCAGCACAGTCACCTCAATTGCCGGGGATGTTACAACTCCACTTCTGTCCGGGAAGGTGTTTTCCCAACCATATCGAGTTTTAGAATTAAATTTAGGTATAATAAAATTAACCAACCCACAAATAATACTTTTGTGGAAAGTACAAGAATAAATAATCATTGGGGTAATCTGTTATATTACCTGTTATATATATATAATATATATTATATATTATATATATATCTGTTATATTAACTTAACATTTGTTATTTAAAATGTAATGATTAAGAGAATCTGACAGGCTGGGCGCAGTGGCTCACGCCTGTAATCCTAGCACTCTGGGAGGCCAAGGCGGGTGGATTGCTCAAGGTCAGGAGTTCGAGACAAGCCTGAGCAAGAGTGAGACCCCGTCTCTACTAAAAATAGATATAGCCAACTAAAAATATATATAGATATGGCCAACTAAAAATATATATAGAAAAAACTAGCCGGGCATGGTGGCGCATGCCTGTAGTCCCAGCTACTCGGGAGGCTGAGGCAGTAGGATCGCTGAAGCCCAGGAGTTTGAGGTTGCTGTGAGCTAGGCTGATGCCATGGCACTCTAGCCCGGGCAACAGAGCGAGAGAGAATCTGACAGATTACCCTTGTGATTTCGGTTTTACCTACATGATTGATTTCAGACTTATAATTTTAAGTTGATAGGCATAAGAACTTGGGTAATATTAGGAATAGTTCTTAAGTTTTGGGGATAGCTTAAGATTTACTATATAAATAATTTATATAGTCATGTGTCAATGATGGGGATACATTCTGAGAAATGTTTTGTGGTCAATTTCATCATTGTGTGTTTATCACAGAGCATACTTAAACAAACCTAGATGGTCTAGCCTACCACACACTTAGGCTATATGGTATAGCCTATTGCTCCTAAGCTACAAACTTGTACAGCATGTTAGTGTACTGAATACTACAGGCAATTATAACACAATGGTAAGTATTTGTGTATCTAAACTATCTAAGCTAGAAAAGAAACAGTAAAAATAAGGTATAAAAGATAAAAAATGGTACACCTGCATAAGGCACTTATCATGCTCACAGGACTAGAAATTGTTCTGGGTGAGTTAGTGACTGGTGAGTGAATGGCCTAGGACGTTACCATACATTACTGTAGACTTTATAAACACTGCACACTTAGGCTATGACTATATTAAAGACATTTTCCTTTCTTCAATAATAAATTAACCTTAGCTTACTAGAACATTTTTCTTTATAAACTTTTAAATTTTTTAACTTTTCACTCTTGTAATAACACTTAGCTTAAAACACAAACACATTGTACAGCTGTACAAAAATATTTTCTTTATTAGTATCTTTACTCTGTAATACTTTTTCTATTAAATATGTTTTATTTTACTTTTTAAACTTTTTTGTTAAAAACTAAGACACAAACACACACATGAGCCTGGGTCTACACAGGGTGAGGATCATCAACATCACTGTCTTCCACCTCACATCTTGTCTCACTGGAAAGTCTTCCAGGGCAATAACAGGTGTGGAGCTGTCGACAATCTATGATAACAATGCCTTCTTCTGGAACACCTCCTGAAGGCCCTGCCTATTTTATAGTTAACTTTTTCTTTCTAAGTAGAAGGAGTACACTCTAAAATAGTGATAAAAAATATAGTAAGTGCATAAATCAGGAATGTAGTCATTTATTATCATTATCGAGTATTACACAAGTACATAATTGTGTGTGCTACACTTTTATAGGACTGGCAGTGCGGTAGGTTTGTTTATACCAGCATCACCACAAACATGTGGGCAATGCCTTGCCTTACAACATTACAACAGCTACTACGTCACTAGGAGATAGGAGTTTTTCAGCTCCATTATAATCTTATGGGACCACCACTGTGGTATATGGGGTCCATCTTGACCGACTGACTGTATCTATAGCAATATCTACCTATCTGTCTATAACCTAATTTATTAGATTCTAAAATGGTTTTGCTTGTTTAATTTACCCTTCAAGCATTTTAAATACTAAAGTAGAACCTTAAATACGTGAAATTTGAAAATGTAGTTCAAATACTTAAGGAAGTGACTAAAATACTTGAAGAATTAACTAATTTTGTAAATAGGAATGATTAGTAAAGGGAATTTAGCCTGTTTAGCTTGCATTAATCAAATGTTAGTAAAAGAATAGGTAAAAGTAAGTCATATTTTATTAGAATTTTAAGTAGAATAAGATGGTTTGTAAATTGCACTTAAAATGGAAGGCAGACAGATTTTAAAGTTTGTGACATTAATAAGTAAATATAAATTGAAAACCCAAGTAACTGTAAATAGTTCTTTCTCTGCACAAAGGCCCCTTGGACTCCAAAAGGCTGCATATCGACACATTTTCATTCCGCATGAATAGAGGCTTTATGCAGCAATTCAGTGTTTACTCAGCCCATAGCACTTGTCTAGACAGGACAATAGACTGGTTAATGCCAAATATGAAGGCCGCAGCGAGTTCCAAGAACTTGTGGTGCACTGTGGTTATTGGAAGCTATCTTTCTCTATGGTTCCTGCCATTCTATCCCTTGCATAACATTCATACTTAAAATCATGTTTTTTTAATAACTAAAAAGAGAAATCTGGCCTTAGATGAGGACAAACACAGGATGGCCCATCCCGCAGGTTTGGTTACTCTCACAATGGAGCCGGACTTGCACCACTCAGAGGGCTCCTGACCTCCAGGTGCGGGGCCTGTGTTTCCCTGGTGACAGTCTTCAAGACCACCCTCCAGAGAAGGGAGGATTTTCCATATGCTATAGGACAAATGGTTTTAGGTTGTATTGACATCTTTTCTTGCCCGGCAGAACTTCAGTTTATTTATCTCGGGGACGGCCAAATGGCTGGATTGCGAATGCACCTGCTGGAGTATCATTCTATTCCCTGTCCGCTGTAGTTTCCGTTTTAGGTGTAGAAATGGACGACCAGGGGAATCCTGTGCCGTTTTCGTCAGGGGTGGGGAAGGCTTGTTCATTCGTACTGGGTCTCCCTGCGAGAGGCTGCCAGAGGAGGAGCTCAGCGTTCACAGTAGGTTTTGTGAGATGTGATGGCAGACTAGTCTCTCCGGGAAACCGGCAGTGGCTCCACCTTTGATAACGCCTCACCTGCCCCTCGGTGACAGTCTGCTTCCCGAGTAGTCACAAGCCCCGCCGTGTGCTCCTTCCTAAAACCTCTATTACTTCAGCGCAGCTTCCTTTGTCAACTGGTTTTATTTTAATTCAAAAATTTTACCTGGTGCTTTTAAGAGTAACCTCAGTTCCAAAAGCCGTCTGGTGACAGGAAGTGACAGAATTCCCAATGAAACTGCTTCCCTGATAGCCACGCAGACACACAGGGAA